>NW_012236504.1:0-139533 GCF_000787575.1 Acytostelium subglobosum LB1 | reverse complement strand
TGGGATGAAGTAATCATCGTGGCCGGCAACTGGATGAATGTTATGGCCATCGGGCATGACTGAACGTGCTGCGCTTTATTTCTCTTTCTGCCAGAATTCCTTTATTTTGTCTGTTTTTTTTTTTTTTTTTTATGTCGTCTTGATAGATTTGTGGTCGATTCTTTCGAGTACAGTTTTGATGTATTCTTTGAGAGACACCAATGACGCCTTGCCGACAAGCTGTGCTCCAAAGCACCTGATGAAGTAGATACCACGGAAGATTGGCGAGGCAAAGTAGAGTTTGGTGAAGTGTCGATCGAGGGTAATATCGACAAGAACACCTATTTTGATGAGGTGTTTGAGTGCCTCAAGTTGTGAACTGGTAGACTCGTATGTATGCTTGAAGGGAGCTCCCTTGGTCAAGAGAATAGAACTGACGATGTCGGTCTCTGCGTCACTGAGTTGTTGCTTGGGGATTGCACGAGTTTCTGCAATCCTCATGTTGAATGGAAGAGAGATGAAATAGAAGATGATGTCATCAGAGTCCAATGGTGACTTTTTGTCAGCTGCAAATGTGTCCAGTAGTTGAAGAGCCAGTCTGATGATGCCAACATGTCCCCTCGTGATCTTCCACAAGTATTCAAGAGCATCTCCATTGAGGGTGACCCCTGACGTCCTGTTATGGTTGTCGTTGAAGTTTGTGACGAGTTCAAGAAACTCTGATCTTGTCAGAAGCAAATCTGAGAGGTCAAGAGAGTTGTTGACTCCGAATTCGACTGGTGTTGCTCTGTCAGTCTCAGCATCGCCATAGGTTGCCACCAAAAGGATATGAATGAGTGCATTGTTCTTGACGTCCATCAACTCCTTGATCCTGAGCCAGAATGACATGTAGTCCTTTCTGTAGGCGATCTGTGCCTCGTCAATGATGATGAATCTCGCCCTTGTTGCTGTACCTTGGTCAAGCCAGTATTCCCACGATTGCTTGGTGATATGTTCCCAGTCCTGTTTGAAGAATACCATCTCGTCATCCATGGCCACGGGCGGAAGCCTCAATCGGTACTTGATGACATCCACTGACATTGATTGCAGGTATTGAGAGAGAAGAGTACAGAATGATGTCTTACCACTGAATGGAGGGGAGCGAAGCAACAGTACTCTCTTCTCCGACAATTGGCGATACACCTCATTTAGTGTCTCGGTACGTTTAGTGATGGTCACCGATTCAATATCGATACCTTCAGTCTGGTATGTTTCTTGTGCGAATGACCCAAACACATCTAATGGTAATGTCAATGTCAGTATCGATCAAACACATCACTCGCTCTCCTCTGTACTTACTTGCATGGCCAGCTCCTCCTGTAGCACCGGCTTGAGTGTGTATGTTAGTATTGAATGAAGACATTGCGCCGATGTTGTTTGTACATACCAGCTGGGACAAGGGGGAGTTGCTCAAGAACTCGGAGTACAGCATTGGCCTGGCCAAGAGTACAGCCAACTTCCTTCAAGTTGGCGCTGGTGAGAGGAAGATCAGCTCCTTTGATGTCTTGCTGGTGGAGTATCTTCGCTTGAACCTTCACGTCCTCTTTGGTTTGCTCAGTGAACCATTGGAGAAGTTCATCTTTGGACCAGTTCTTGTAATCGTTGATATTCATGATGTAGAGTTGTCAATGATGGATGATAACTATGGGCCAGTGGATTGTTGTAATTGTTGTTGTATTTGTTGATGTTGTGTGAATAATGAAAGAAGTGAGAATCAAAGTTGTGCCTTGAGGTGAAGGGTGTTCTGTTCGCCCATTTAGGAAACTCACAAACAAATAAATTAAATTAAACAATTTATCTCTAACAGATATAACATGTCATTATTCAAAGAGTACTACTGGACGAGAACTCGGAGTTCAGAGAGCGTCACAAAGCATACATCAAACAAAAGGTAAGATGCGAATGCGGCTTCGAGGTTGGCCGCACCAATCTCAATCGACACAAGCAAGGCTACATCCACAAACAGTTGATGGCCAACAAATAGGTTCAAAGTGATATAAATTAACATCCCAGTGTTAATATATACAATGAGTAGATCAACAAGAGACATCGGCGGCAGACTGAAGAAGACGGGCGTGACCGAGATCAAGCTCACAGGCAACTACAGCAGAGCAGATATCGAACGAATCGCTCAGCGAGACAGCAACACGCTCCAGCGCTACGGTGCCAATGCAAGGATAGAGGTCGTGCTCGACTACGGCAATCATCAATATCGATCAGGCAAGTTCACCAAGGTAGGCGAGCCGATCATCATGTTTGATCCTCACGAGTACGACGGCGCGCCAATCACAGAGCCTGACACATTAAATCGTTCTACATCTACGTTCATCAAGCAAAGGGCAAGGCAGGAGGCTGCGACGGCGAGTGGAATAACTGCCTCTATTACTGCCTCCTCGATGCCTATCCCGAGCAGGTCACAGAGCACTTTGGCAAGCCATCACGACTCAAGATGTTCCTCGGCCTGGATGTGAAACAGAAGGTGTCAATCAAGTCGATCCCAGAACTCGAGGACAGACTCAACATCAGAATCAATGTCAAAGGTGATCATTGCTATGCATCCACCTCGAGAGCAACAAGAGAGGTCAACCTAATACTAACAAATGGTCATTACAAACTAGACAAGGAAGGCACATATGTCGGCAAGGGCATCAGATTCACGCGATACAACGAGAGGGATGTCTACATCACACCAATCGCATTCAAGTATCTCAAGGGCGATCAAGTCCAACTCTATGATGACGTTGAATACACGACCATCAGCCTGGAGGAGTTCATCAACAGGAAGAAACGCAAGTATCAAGGCAAATGTGAGTACATCCGTATCCTCTCGGGTATGACTCTCCAGGAGACATTGGACTCGTTCAAGGCCGACGCCGACATGCTCAAGGAACATACTAACGGCGTCATCGACATGTACACAACAGGACAGAACATCAACAAGGCTGCGATCAAGTTGTTCCTCTCGTACAACAAGACGGTCAAACCAGAGCCCATCGGTCAGATGGAGGGCGAGTGGATAAAGAAGTCAGCCCATGGACCATTGATGATGGCCATTCAACATATAGGAGCTCTCTACAAGTATGACGTCGCTAGGATGTATGCCTCCATCTTGAGGAGCGGCGGCTTCATGATCCCAATCAAGTGTGGCGAGTTCAAACATCTGACCGACGAGGAGCTGAGCGCAATGAAATCCATTCCATTCGGTATCTATCGCGCCACGATCAACGGCACCCATGGCGCATTCAAGATCAACAAGAACGACTACTACACTCACTACGACCTCATCTTTGCCAAGGAGCTAGGCCTATCATTCAACCTCAAAACTGGCAACAAGGCCAATGCGCTGAATTACGACAGCAACTGCAGGAAGTTTGGCTGCGATCTGTTTGGCAAGTACATCGATCAGGTCCTCGGCTGGATAGATGCATGTGAGCCCAAATCTAGATTAGAGGAGCTATGCAAGTGTCTCTATCAACGTCTCTGGGGCGCTCTCTCCAAGCGCAACAAGACCAAGCAGTGCGCCAACATGAAGTGCGACGCAGAAGTGATAGAGACCAGCGATGGACAGAAAACGATCAAGCACATCGAGATCAACGTCGACGAGGACTACTCAATCGATCGCATCACTCCAACATCAAATGGTAGCGCGATGATCAAATCAGCCTGCAACACCGACATGTTTGACACACCATTCGCTCGCATCATGCCCTTCATCATCTCTCGTGGACGCAAGATGATTGGGACGATAATAAAGGACGACATTGATTGCATCAAGCGCCTGCACACTGATGGGTTCGTCTCGACCAAGCCATGGACAGAGAAGACAGGCAAGAAGTCACTGGACTACCCCAAGTTGGGCAAGGAGTGCGGGGACCTGCGATAAGAGGGCTTCTGTCCTGACGCAATTGTCAAGAACATGGCCAAGGTCAATGGAAAGTTTATTGTATAAATATTGTTGGGGATAAGATACCTTTTTTAAAAGAAGAAGAGTGTATAAAACTATGGAGAGGAGAGTTTGGAAGTCGGAAATGAAGGAGCGCCAGCTCCGGAATGTTGCGAAGCCAGCGGCGATGAGTTATCCACACACACATAGGGATTGTATATATGCTGTATTATTATAATTATTATTAATGTTATTTGGATCTTTATTTTATACTATAAGGTATCCTAATCAATCTGATTGTCAACCAACACTACACCTAACCCACTTGAACGATTTGTAATATACCTTTTATAATTTATTAGACTACAAAATAATTATATTATTATATTATACTCGTTGGTTTGTAGAATATTTGTATGTTGTAGTTTGACCATGTCGTCAAACTTAACTGGAAGTTCAGTTACCTTAAGTAATATTATTGTCTTGGTGGTGGATATGTTGTCCAGTATCAAACAAGATGATCTTTACCAAAGAGCTCATCTCCTCATATCAGATACTATTATTCAGATTTTTTCTGGAATTCCAGGTGATCAAAATCCATCACTTTTTGATGATCACAAAAATTTCAATCATTCGACCATTTAGGAAAGTACAATAATGAAAGATATAAACCAATTATTTTTTAAAGATATCATTGGCAACACATACTTGAGATCGATATTGTTTGGCCAACATGTCAAGAGTATCCATAAGGTGTTGGGAGTGGCAACACGTAGTTATAAGTCATTGGACGCTCAATGGCTATGTAACAACAAGTACTTTGACCTTTTGATTCACTTGATAAGGACACAGCCAGGATTCATCTTCAACGCTACATCCATCCAATCTCTATGTTACAAGAACACCAACCTATCAGTGTTTCAAGAGATCATCACTCACTACCCACAAGTGTTTCAATCAAACAGAGTTAGTTTGTTGGACTGCTGCTCGGCCTCTGGTTCATTGGAGATCGTTTCATGGATTCATGATATGATGGCCAAGCCCACAACCAACTCTGATGATGATTGTGATGTTGCCTACAAGTCCGTACAATGGGGCCGTCCATCAACCTTTGCGGTGGACATCGCCGCGTCAACTGGCAATGTCGAGCTGATCAAGTTCTTGCATGACAACCGTACAGAGGGTTGGACACCGGATGCAATAAGGAATGCCGTGGCCTATGGACATCTCCCAGCAGTTCGCTATATCTTGGACAACGAGATGGGCTGCATTCAGCCACAACACATAATGTTTGCAATCAAGTCTCGCAAGGCAGACCTGCTTCAAAGTCTGTGTGAGTTGGACAAGGAGTTCGAGCCGACGATGGATCATCTCACGGCAGCACTGACCACACGAGACATCACATTGGTTCAATACCTGTTGGACACCTACTCACATGTTCAATGCTTCCAAGATGTTGAGGATCAGATCTTTACGACGGCATGTGTCGAGGGCAACATTGAGTTGATCAAGTACTTGTACACGCGATTCTCAAACAAGTTGACCAAGGACGATGCATTGGCTGTGCAAGTGTGTAGTGCATCTGGGCCAACAGCAGCCATACAGGTGCTGCAGTTCCTCTCCTCATCGGGCTTCCCAATATCACCTGATTGTCTAAAGAGTGCGAGTGAACGATCACTCCCTCTCACACAATGGTTGGTGGAGAATGTGCCCGAGTCTAGATCAAAGATCGCGTTGATCGGCGCTATCTACTCAAACACAGTCGCCAACGCTGCATACTTGATCGATCGCCTGGACATATGGACGCCATCAGACGTTGCAGAGCTCATACTTGACGCGTATAGGGACGAGGCCAAGGACTTTCGTCAGTTCAATGTGACCAAGTATCTTCAGAAACGATTCAATGTGGCATGCAGACCACTGATCATCGAGATCACAAAGTGTAATTCAAGGTGGCAAGCGAGAAGTCTGATGGCGGCCTACACCCCCGAGGCACTGGACATTGATGGCAGGCCAATCATTATCTTTAACGATCTGATCGACACTGCCAATCAAAACGACATTGAGAACATGGCCAAGTTCTGGAGAGGTGAGAAAGATAGGTATGCCCAAATACTCTTGGACCAGGAGGAAGAGAGGTTGGCTGCGGCCGAGACTTTGGCCATTCAAAAGGAGATGAATATATCATTAGAGCAGGCTAAGTCTATCCAAGTAGCCAGGCATCAGTTGCGGTTGATCGAGGCGGACAGAGAGAATAACCAATAATGAAGTGATCATTGGAGATGGACAATGGAGTGGATGTTACTTTATTATTATAAATGGAGAGTGTGACACTTGGCGACACAATAGAATCAGTTGGCTGGTTGTTTGGTATCATGTACAAGGTAGCGAATGAGCTGACGGAAGAAGATGGACTCTTTGCCATTCTCGACGTAGCGTTCGTATTGGTCCAGGTTGTCCTGGAGCTTGAGTCGTAGCGTTTCGTAGTTGTCTCGGATCAGCTTGATGACGTGCTCAGAGGTGAGTGGGAACTCGGGATGCTCAATCGTCCACTGCTGAATACGCGAGTTGAAGTGTGTTATGATTGTCTTGATGTTGAGCAACGCGTTGGCCAAATGACCGTTTGGATCCTCCAGCTCTACACTTGCCGAGAATCCATTGATTATCTGACCCGACCTAATTATCTCATAGAACAAGTCGTCATAATCACTTGGCTCTGGTAAGAACAAGTCACCATATGCTATAAACAGGTTGAATATATTGATTGTCTGATTGATTGAGTGAGTTAGTGATTGGAATCATTCCAAGTGAGTGGTGGATGACAACATACATTGATTCCAACATTCAATAACTCTTGTTGTTGATCCTTGTCTGAGATCGAGAGGGTGGACATAAGAGAGAAGAGGGTAGTCCAGATGTCGAACCAACAGTATGGTAGTCTAGATTGTGTTTTCTTCTTGTATGATATTATACGCTTGAGGCAATCTATACATTTCTGGAAGAGATCAGTTGGAGGCCTTCCTCCCTTCAAATTACACTTGATGAACTGATTGATAACATCAATAATATAACATGATATTGGTCTCTTCTCTATCTCAAAGTGGTCTGGATATGGGTTCCTCTACATTATATGATTGAATGAGTTAGTGTCCATTGGTACATGGCCTTTGTCTGCTTCATACCTTTGAGTAAATGAATATATAACTTGAGGTCTTGACATCGTGGAAGTAGTCTTCAATGTCCAGTCGCTCAGACATGCATATTAGGATGTTTAGAGATAGCTTGGTAAGCATGGAGCGGGACTCTTTGGATGAGTTGTCAGAAGCCAGGTAGCTAGAGTATGTGAGGAACTGTTTGATCACTTCCGGACATGTGTTGTTGAGTAGTGATAGACGTCCAGTGACAAGTTGATTTACAAACGTCTCGTTGAAATTGATCAACTCGTACAACATCAATAAACAAGGTCCTGTGTTGCTGGGCACACTAGTGTCCAATGGAGACTGTGGCAATATCCAATTGCTTAGGTAGCCACTGAACTTGGATACCAATGTCTGATTGGGCTCCCTCAACAACTCGGCATAGTACCTATTCTGCTCGTAGAGGCCGACGGATATAACATCGATCAGACGACGTAGTCGATCAACATCGCAGAGTCCTGCAAGTTGTTTGATGTATATGTTGGATACGTCGTACTTTTGGAAGTTGCACAGGTAGATCAGTGTGGCCAGCGCGTTGAATCGTGTTTGTTTGGGCAGCTCACGATCAATGACCGCGTTCAAGATGCTTGGGAAGATGTCGACCAACATAAAGTAGTTCAACAGACTGTTCTGATTGAGGTACTCGTACGAGGTCACCATGATGTAGATGAGCTCCACCGCCATTGTCCTGATCTTGACTTCCGTGTAGCAAAGTAGTGACTCGAGGTCAACTATTAGCTCACGTAGTACCGCGTCAGCAGTGTCAGTGGGGCCACACAACAGACTCTTGATGTCACAGCCAAAGTTGTTGAACTTGCGCTTGAAGATGCATTTGAGTATCGTGTAGAGTGTCTCTAGGATGTGGCTGATGCGAGTGCTGTCCGAGTGCTTGATGGCCTGGCAGCACTGGGTGAAGATCAGATTGATGTTGGGTCGGAGATGTTGGAGGTGATCGTCTGACACGAGATTGAGACAGCGTTCTAAGAAGGGCGCGTTAACCTTGATGAGGAACAGCTGCTCCCAGAATGACTGTTGGTCCTTGGATGGGTCGTCGCCAGCAAAGAACGCTTCGTAGATCTCTACAAACTTCTCCTTGAGTGCCTTGCGTCCACCAATGCTGTCCTCTTTGCGCAGCAGGATCTCGGTGTGGCGTGGCGCGCCTTGAGTCTGCTCCTGCATCGTCCTCAGACGATCGTACTCCTTCATAATGTAGGCATCGGTATCGATATTATATGGGAACTCCATCAAGAATATTGAGAACATCATTCTATTGTCGTAGCAATAGTACAAAGGGTTCTGACAGTAGCCTGCTGCGTCTGGTGCGCCAGAGAAGCAGCCGCTAGTCGTTGACTCTTGGGAGGTCTTTAGACTATTACTCGCGTCTGGCTGTTGTTGGGTGTCTTGTTGTTGCTGCGTAGAGCTGGAAGTTGAAGGTGTGGTAGAGTCTGGATTTTCGCTATTCGTGGAAGTGTGTGGCGGATGTTGTTGCTGTGGCTGTGGCAGCTGATTCTTTTGTTGTTGCTGTTGCTGTAGTTGGTGTCTTTGCTCTTGGAGCTCTTTACTCTTTTGTCTGTTGACGTAGTGGCGATAATAGTTGAGGTTGAGAGGTGATGATATTTCGGTACAGTCGTCGTCGAATAGATATTTGAAATACATATTAAATTGCTGTTGCTGTAGCTGTTGTGGATGTCAATGGCGCTAGGGACTATCTTGCAATGGCAAATGTCAAAGTATGAATTAATACCATACTACAAACAAATAAAGCATATTGAATGAGATATATATCTACAATACAGTAGTAGTTGATGTAGTAGAATTAAGGCACTTGCATCCACCATCCACCGCCAACAATTTCCAGGCTTGAGCTGCTGCCACTTACAAACTCGCACTCTCTCTCTCTTCATCTTCATTCATCCCATCACATATTGGCATCGTCACTCATTCACATTTAATATTGCCACTCAGTTGCAGCTGACCACTATCACTTCAACAACACTGTCCATAGGCAATGTTCACTCCACTCATCAATATAGGTGATGGTGTGTGAGTGAGTGAGTGGAGTGATCAAGTGATTGAGTGTGTGTGAAGTGAGAAAGTGATGGGTGAGTGTGACCACACGAGAGATGATCCATGGCACACAGAGGAACAAAGAGATAATTGAGAGTAGGTCCAAGTAGTACTAGTAGGGTCTCCTGGGCTTGATGAGTATCAGTGATGACCAGTAGGGGCCAATACTTGATAGATAGAATGAATGAATGATTGAATGATTGAATGGTAGGCAGAAGGTTTTGGCCCATCACACAGGCAGGCAGGTAGGCCAGAGCATGGCATCGGGGTTATGTAATGTTGGTATGCTAAGAAAGATTTACTATTTGAGTGATAGCTTCTTAACATGCTCGTATACAAGGATAGAGAACATGGCGTATGGTGCAGAGGTCATAAGGGCTGGCGTCAAGCCTTTCCAAAGTGCCCAAGCACCCTCCTTCTGAATCGTATCAAAGAATACTGTGAGGAAGTGTGATCGATTGACTAAAGACCGCAGTGGGCCTGCTCCACTGATATTGCTGCCATTGCTACTGGTGCTGCTGCCTCCAAATTGATAATGTGCCGGACTGGTCTGTAGACGTGTTTTGATGACGTCCAGCGGATTGGATAGAGTGGTGGTGATGATGGCTGCTGTCAAACCTGCCAGCATGTGAATGAACGGGTCTTCATTTTCCACGTGATGCCCGTCCTGCTCCTCATCGTCCGACACGAGCAATCCGTGGGTGACACGCGGCGGCAGTCCGAGGCGTGATCGAATGTCCAGCTTGGCCAACTTGATTTTTGTCGTCTCGTAGACGCCCCACCACACCGCCGAGTAGGGCACGTTACGCATGATCGTGATGCCAAAGCCTCGATACAATCCTCTAACACCTCTGTCATTATACGTTTGTCTGAATATCTCGAATGGGGTCAATGTCTTGCCCAGATGTCCCTGTATCTGGCACTTCTGTGTCGTGACATCGAATGGCACAGAGATAGCCGATCCAGATAGTTCCGCCAGACCTCCTGCTATGTAAGCTATTGAGTGAAGTGAGTGAGTATGAGTGAGGGTTGCGCGATCACTCAATCAATCAAACCGAGACATACCTGATGCAGGACCAAAGTCATTCTGAGCGAGGTATTGCTTGGACTTCTCGTAGCAACCAAAGTAGATCACTCGTGAGAAGAGGTAACCAAACTCAGATGTGAAGAATCCTTTGTAGAAGCCACGTATGCCCTCGTTACTATAGATGTTCTTAATGCCATGGAATGTACTGTTGTAGACGGGGAATGTCTGGTTGACGATGGAGGAGCCTTGCACCTGCATACGTGTCCTCATCATATCGAGAGGATACATTATTGCATCGATCGTAGCGCCAAACATCATATTATAACCATAGTACTTCTTTAGATCCAAGTCATCCCATGTGATTCGTATCGACTCTCTCTTCATGCGTTGTTGTGACTGTATGTGAGGCATTGTTGTTAAGTCCACTGTTGCTGCTGCTGTTGCTGCGACTGTTGCGGATCCCAATGTCAATGGAGGTGTTGTTGATGGTGATGGTGATGATTGACTTGAAGCAACACTCCTCAATGTTGATTGATTGTCATGATGTTGTTGTTGTTGTTGTTGTTGTTGAATCTGCTGTTGTTGTTGTTGATGCAGATCATTATCATGTTGTTGTCGAACAACAGACATTGCAATGTCTGTATGTATATTTATGTATGTGTATGTGTAGAGAGAGTGAAAGAACAATCAATGACAAAGTGTCAAACTAGACACGACCCGATTATGCATCTCGTGTTGCCCAGGATGGTGCAGATGTCCCAAGTTTATGGAAAATGGGCAAAGATAAGGGCTACGGCGAGGGTAAGTTAATAATAAAGTTCAATGATGATTTAATTAATTATTATTTAGTTTGATTAAGTGATTGATGGTGATGTCTTTTATCTTCTCTTGTTGGTCAAGATCATGGCACAATCTTGGTTGGGTATATCCTTGTCCACTGGTAGACAGTACTTGCCACTGGAGTCGAACTTGTTGTCATTCTGGATGACACCAAGTGGTGTGTAGAGGTCCTTGGTGATCTGGAGACAGATCAAGTCACTGTTGCCATTGACATAGACAAAGTACTCGTCAGAGGTAACAAAGTCGGACAACACCTTGCCCTTGTCATTAGTGTAGACCACTCTGTACTTCTGGAGATACTTGGTCGCGTCAACTTTACCTTGCTTATCTGCGGTATCATCCCATGCATATCCACTAACTCTCCATCTCTTGATGAATGCTACATTATTTGATTGATTGAGTGAGATAGTTAGTGAGTGGAATAGTTCCATGTTCGATTGAATGATTGATTGAATGAGCCAAACTTACCAAGGTTTCCATCAGTGATGCTTGGACCGAGGGTGAAACAGTAGTCTCCGTCATCGTCCAACTTGTTGTCGTTGCCTTGGAGTGATGGCCACATGCCTCCAGCGGGGTAGGTTGCATGGATGCAGTACTTGCCAGCGAGA
Organism: Acytostelium subglobosum LB1; assembly: GCF_000787575.1. Taxonomy (NCBI): domain Eukaryota; phylum Evosea; class Eumycetozoa; order Acytosteliales; family Acytosteliaceae; genus Acytostelium; species Acytostelium subglobosum. The sequence continues at coordinate 127,893 of NW_012236504.1, read as the reverse complement.
AGGTCGTCAAAGTGGTAGAACTCACCACCGGTGGTGTCGAGAGTGAGCAAGTCCTTCTTGTCGCTATCCCTGAGAACGAGTTTGACACCGGGTAGCAACTTGGTCTTGTCGAGATTGCCGTCATTCTCCAAGGTGTCGTCCCAGATGGTGCCCTGAACTCTGAACTTCTCCTTGTTCAAGGCGGCGTCGGCGACCATGTCGCCAGTGAGCTTGAAGCAGTACTTGCCAGTGGAGTCGAACTTGTTGTCGCCCTGTACGACGGCCGCCATCGTGAAGCCAGTTGGCACGGTGAGCTGGGCACAGTAGTTACCCTCGCCCCAGTCAATCTTGACAGTGTTGTCAAAGTCAAGGTCCTTGATCACAGCATTGTTGTCATCAGTATCAGTGATCACTACATGCATTCCTGGCACCAACTTGGTATTGTCAAAGACTCCCTTGTTATCAACAGTGTCATCCCAAACATTGATTGTGATTGAGGCCTTCTTGAAACCGGCTGTAAGTGTTTGGGTGAGGGTCCAGGGCGAGGGCGAGGGCGAGGGTTAGAACATGTTAACCTCCAATCCAAGTCTCATGAATGATACTTACAAATATCGATGTCAATAACATTCTTGTCGGCAACAGTGAAGCATGCTTGGCCATTTGCAAACTTGTTGTCCTTGAGTGCTTTGGCGGAAAGGAGGTAGGATCCGTCGGGGACGGACGCCTTGATGCAGTAGTCACCTGGCAAGAGATCAGTGAATGTGTATGCTCCGCTGACACCAGCGAGAGACTTGATCTTTTTGCCATCCTTATCCAAGAGGTCCATGTCAACCAAACCCATTGGAGAGTTCTTATCCAAGTTACCTTGCTTGTTCTTGCCATCATCCCAAGCGAATCCAGACACAGAGTATCTATGCTTGACCATCGCTATAATTGATTGATTGATTGAGTGATAGAGTGAGTGATTGATTGATTGATTGAATAATGGGTCTCAGTGACTTACCTCCTTTGAGATCAAGAGGGTCCTTCTCGACCTTGAAGCAATGCTTTCCATTGGAATCGAATTGGTTGTCATTGGCCATGACCGTGGATGACATATAGGTTGTGTCGGGTGGCGAAAGCTCCATGCAGTAGGAGCCTGGTGCGAGATCAAAGTCCAAACCAGCGTCAGAGGTGACGGAGCTGAGGACAATCTTTCCAGCGTCATCAAATATCTTGACGGGGACATCCTTGAGAAGCTTGCTACTGTCCATGGTGCCCTTGTTGTCGGCAGTGTCGTCCCAGACGCTGAGATGTGAGCTGACCTTCTTGATCAGGGCAAAGTTGGCATCGTTCACATCAGCGGTGCTGATCGTGAAGCAGTATTGACCCTTGTTGAACAGGTTGTCGTTCTGGAAGGCGCCTGGTACGTAGCCAGTGTTGGTGTTGATGGCGGTCATGCAGTATTGTCCCTCTGGCACGTCCTTGAATGTGAACTCTCCAGTGATGCCCTTCTTTGAATCGATCAAATCGCCAGCCTTGCTCCTAAGCTCCATGGTAACAGTTCCAATTGGCTTGGAGGTGTCCAGGTTGCCCTTGTTGTCGGCAGAATCATCCCAAACGAATCCCTTCACCATGAATGTTCCCTTGATCAAAGCTAATGATAGGTGTCAGTCATCGTCTGATTGATTGTTCGATGGAATCAGTGTGATACATACCAAGATGAGCATTGGTGATTGATGGTCCAAGCTGGAAGCAGTACTTGCCATCAGAGCCGTAGACGTTGTCGCCCTTCTTCTCCTCTGGACTGAAGTTGCCCTCGTATGTTGCGATGATACAGTATGATCCGGCATCCAGACCACTAAACTCGTAGTTACCAGTGGCATAGTCAATGGTGCGAAGTGGTTTGTTGTTACCGTCCAACAGCTGGAACTTGGTACCATCCAACTTGGCCTGAGTATCAAGCTTACCCTCCTTCTTTTGTGAATCATCCCAAGCAATACCCGATACAGAGAATGATGGCTTCTGGATCATGGCTAAAGTGATCGATTGATTGAGTGAGTGAGTGAGTGAGTCATGTGATCGATTGAATGAATGAAGGTGTACTTACCCAAGTTGGCGTTCAAAGAGTCTGGACCAAGGGTGACACAGTATCTACCCTTGTCGTATACGTTGTCCTTCTGGAATACACCTGGAATGTAGGATCCGTCTGGGTAGAAGGCGGTGGCGCAGTATTGGCCGGGCTCAAGACCGTCGAACAAATAGTTGCCTTGGGTGTTCGTCAGTGATCTGACCACATGATTGTGATCGTCATACAGGTCGATCCTCACATTCATCAATGGCGAGTTGGTGTCGAGAGTGCCTTGGTTGTTGGCCGTGTCATCCCAGATGAAACCCTTGATCGAGAATGTGGCGGGGATCTTCATCATGGCAAAGTGAGCGTTGGTGACGTTTGGACCGACCACAACGCAGTACTTTCCTTCCTCAAACACGTTGTCATTCATCTTGGGGCTGGCCTTGTATCCGTCGGGGTAGTGACCGATGACACAGTAGTATCCGGCCTCAAGACCCTCAAAAGAGTAGGTTCCGGGGGCGGCGGCATTAGACTTTACCAACTTTCCATTGTTGTCAAACAGCTCCATGTTGGCGCCACTCAGCAACTTTGATGGGTCAAGCTTGCCCTGCAGCAGAGCAGAGTCATCCCAGATTGATCCAGCTATCGTGAATAATGATTTCTTGGTCATTGCTATTTTGATTGATTGATTGATTGATTGATCCAGGGTTAGTATGAGTTTGAGTTTGGGTTTGAGTTTGAGGCACTTACCAAGATGAGCATCTGTCATGCTTGCTGAAACAGTGAAACAGTATCTTCCATGGTTGAACTTGTTGTCATGCTTGAAGACACCTGGGACGTAGTTTCCAGTGGGGTCGGAACCTTCGATGCAGTAGTCGCCAGCGACGAGACCGTTGAACATGTATTTGCCCTCACCGGCAACGAATGTCTTGAGCACCTCTCCCTTGCTGTCCTTCAATTGCATGGTGGCACCGTTGAACAGGTTGTTCTTGTCCAAGTTGCCTTGGTTCTCGGTGGTATCATCCCAGATAAGACCTTGCACAAAGAATGTGGTGCTCTTGATCATGGCAAGATTAAGGTCACTGACGCTCGGACCGACTGTAGCACAGACCTTGCCATTCTCAAACTTGTTGTCGCCATAGAATGGACCGTATGAATAGCTGCCCTCCGAGTAGGCGCCACGGATGCAGTACTTGCCTGCGGCGAGACCGTTGAAGGTGTAGGATCCATCGGCGCCGGTCTGGATGGCCTCGACCTGAGTTCCATCCTCCCTCATGAGGGTCATGGTGGCGCCGCCCAATCCCTTGGCCAAGTCCAAAGCGATAGAGTCACTGTTTGTGGCATCCCATACCTTTCCACTAAGGGTGAAAAGTTCGGCCATTGAGGTGGTGACAGAGCTGGTGACGACAGAGGTTGTTGGGGTGGAGCTGGTCACCTCGGAGCCAGTGATTGGTGTGGAACCGGTGATCTCTGATGTGACAGCTGAGCCGGTGATCTCGGAGGTTACCGCTGAGCCAGTGATCTCGGATGTTGCAGCTGAGCCAGTGATATCGGAGGTGACTGGTGTGGAAGTGGTAACCTCTGAGGTGATCACTGCGCTGGTAAAGGTGGTCGAGACTGTTGTGGTTGCGGTCGTGGTGGCGGTGATAGTGGACGCTTGACCAACAGTGGAGGCTGTGGTGGTCATTGTGGTCGAGGCAGTGGTTGTCGTTGGGACTGGGGTGGAGGTCGTGCTCACTGTTGTGGTGGCCGATGTAGTCTGAGTGATGGTTGATGCAGGACCAGAGGTCGAGGCAGTGGTGGTCACTGTCGTAGTGACGGTTGTTGACGTTGGGATGGCGGACGCCTGGGACACGGTACTGGCAACGGTACTGGCAACAGTCGATTGAGTTGACACTGTGGTAGTCGCGACAGTTGAGGTCACTGGCGTACCACCAGATGCGGTGGTGGTGACAGTGGTCGTGGCCGAAGTGGTCTGAGTGATGGTCGACGCAGGACCAGTGGTTGAGGCGGTAGTGGTGGCAGTGGTCGTGACTGTGGTCGATGTTTGTGTTGCCGAAGCAGTGCTGACACCGGTGGACACTGTTGTGCTAGCAACAGTCGATTGAGTGGACACTGTTGTCGATGCGACTGTTGAGGAAGGGGATCCACCAGTTGCGGTCGTGGTGACTGTAGTCGTGGCCGATGTGGTCTGAGTGATAGTCGACGCAGCACCAGATGTCGAAGCGGTAGTTGTGACCGTGGTCGAGACTGTGGTGGAGGTTGGTGTTGCCGAAGTCGTGCTGACACCCGTGCTGGCACCGGTGGATGGTGCGGTGGACACGGTTGTGCTGGCAACAGTTGACTGAGTGGACACTGTCGTCGAGACCACAGTGGAGGCAGTCGCTGGGCTAGTTGCAGTCGTGGTGACTGTGGTCGTGGCCGATGTGGTCTGAGTGATGGTCGACGCAGCACCCGAAGTCGATGCAGTCGTAGTGACTGTGGTTGACACCGTGGTTGACGTTGGGGTTGCCGTTGCCTGGGACACGGTACTGGCAACAGTGCTGGCGACAGTTGACTGAGTAGACACTGTTGTCGTTGCGACGGTCGACACGGCTGATGTAGCCGTGTTAGTGGTCGACGCCACAGTGCTGGCAACAGTTGATGCGGTGGACACTGTGGTTGTGGCGACGGTTGAGCTGAGCGCGGTGGTGGAGACCGTGGTGGTGGCGACCGTGCTGCCCTGGTTATTGGTGGTTGTGGCTGTTGTTGTCGCCGTGGTAGTTAATGGCGACCCTAATGGATAGCAAAGGGCTTGGCCCAATGATACGCGACATGATGAGCCCGCTGGACATTTCTTGAACATGCATTTGTCAAAGCAACGTTGTGGCAATCCAAGATGTTCTCCACAGCATATCTGATGATCAAGACAGAATACCTGTCCACATTGTTCTATTTCATTTGTTGATCGAGTAGATGAATGAATGAATGTTAACGAATGTATGAAAAAAAGTGATCAGCGGTCCAATCAAATTATTCCAATTTTGGAAATTGGTCGACTAATTGAGGAATGATACCATACCTGAGGCTGTTAAACACAAGCCAATACTAAGGACCAATAATAATAATAATGTTGAAGTCTTCATTATTATTATTTGTTGTTAATAATATAATATGGATTATGTTGGAATGGACAATAATAATTTGGAATTGATCTACTTTAAGCGGGAGGTAGGTAGGCTGTTGTAATGTGGTATAATTCATTCATATCCATTGAGTTCCAGCCATTACCACGATCAATAATAATAAATATTATTATGTTAGTTTAAAGATTAAACATGTGGTCATATGATTGAATTGAGTGCTAAATTGATGTGTGTAAGAGTGAGTGGGAATCAGTGCTAGTGGTTGATCATGTGATTGTGTGATTGGGACTCAACAACCCCCTTTGACTGACTGAGGTCCATCACCATCATCATACCCATTCAACCAATTTACATCTGAAATGAAGGAACTCATCACTCATCTCTCATCTGATTGTTGTACCTATCCTAGATGCAAGAGTGCTCTATCTGTTGTACATTTCTACCAGTTTAATGAATACGTTTAGAATGGATCATAATTGAAGGCCACCTCTATGGTGTCAGTAGGTTGTTACTCGTGTTGTGTATACCATCACACGATGTGGTTGGCTCATTCACTTCATGGTGTTTGGTGGTATAAACATGTGTTGGTTGGTTGTTTGATTGATTGTTGGTATTCCTGGAGGTCAGGTCAGGTAGTGTATCGTACCGTTATCCTTCATTCATATGTGAGTTTAAATTAATAGATCTAATAATTGATGGGATGAAGGATAACGGTACGATACACTACTGGTGTTACAGTCAGTCATAATAATTATCCAATATGGAACACACACACAACACCAGGTGTTGGTGGCCCACTCTCTATCTTTATACAGTTCCATATTGCTTGTTCCATTGTTCATAGCCTCTTAAACTATCTTGTGAAACTGATGGCCTGATCTGCTTGAGTGAGTTGGAAAAGTCCTTTCGCGTGATGGCCCTGATCTGTGAGAGCTTGAGGTCCTTAATGTCCATGCCCAGCTGTCTGATCGGCTCGTACGCAGCGTCCTTGCACAGAGCATTCAAGTCGAAGCCACTGTAGAACTGGGTCTCGTCGGCAATGGCGTTCATCTGGCTCGCCGTGATGTTGTGATTCTGGTCGCGCAGTAGATGTTTCAGAATGTCCAGACGTGTGCTCTTCTCGGGCAGTCCAACATAGATACGCTTGACGAATCGACGAAGGGCAGCCTCGTCCAGCTCCTCAGGTCTGTTTGTGGCGCCCATAACCAGTATGCGCTCGGAGCCATTAGTCTTGACGCCATCAAACTGAATGAGTATCTCGGTCTTTAGGCGACGCGTGTGATCCGACTCGCCCTCTGTGCGCTCAGTCAGCAACGCATCCACCTCGTCTATGAATATGATCGATGGCTGATAGTATCCGGCCACGGCAAACAGCGCTCGCACCAGTTTCTCACCCTCGCCAACGTACTTTGATGTGAGCGACGATGCAGAGATGGAGAAGAATGTGGCCTTGGACTCATATGCCACTGCCTTTGCGATCATTGTCTTTCCGTTGCCTGGTGGGCCAAACAGAAGCAGTCCTTTTGGTGGTGAGCGCAATCCAGTGAACACATCCGGTCGCAAGCTTGGCAATATAACAGCTTCCATCAATGACTGCTTGACCTTGTCTAGGCCCACCACATCGTCCCATGTGACCGGCTGTTTCTTGTCCATAATCTCATTCATGATGATCGCCAGCGCGGCCTTGTCCACACCCTTGATGTCGGGAAGGGCTGGTGGTTGTTGTTGCGCGCCAGCGCTGCTCCTGATCGGTGATGATGTCTTGTTTGATTGAGTGACCAGGGGTTTGGCCGCCATGCTGACTGGTCGACTGATGAGTGCATTAGGATTGATCGATGACGTCAAGAGTGAAGGTGGCCTTGATTGATTCGATCGTGTTGTAGTTGTTGTTGTTGTTGGCGTTTTGTTGCTAGGCATGCTCCACTTATCAACATCAATGTACTCTGGTTGACGAGTCTGCTGTGTATGTGTCTGAGTCTGAGTCTGAGCCTGGGTCTTGGCAGCACCACCTCCAAACCATGATGAGAAGAATCCTGTTGATCCAGTTGCAGGGATTGGTGTGGTGGACGATGACGTTGTTGACTCATCCTGCTTGTTTGTATTATTCTCTATTGTACTATTACATCTATTTATATACTCTGTGAATGTCTCTATTTGCTCACCATCTGTCGATGACGATGATGACGATGATGTCTGTTTCTTCAGATATTCCGCGCGATCCATGTAGAATACAACGTAGTTCTTCAACTCCCTTGAGGCTGTTTAGTTGGGTAATGTTAGTAAGTATGATGATGAACAAGGTGAGGTGAGGGTGTTCAACATACTCTTGCAAAGAGGTAACAGTTTCTCAAGGCCATCTGTATAATATAGGAAGGCCTTATGGTAGTCACACTTCTCGTCATAGGCTCTACCCTCTTCGATGAGGTACTTGCCCTTCTGTAGAATCGATATATTCATATTGTCGTATCCTACTCCTCCACCTCCTGCTCCAGTACCCTTTTGACTACTACTACTATTAATATTTGTGTTTGTATTTGTGCTTGACGATGTAGCTGAAGTAGTGCTTGATGATGTTTCCTTGTTATTGATGCCACCGTTGGTACTTGTCCTCTTGACTGATGTTGATGGTGATGTTGATGTTGAAGTTGAAGGGGAGGATAATGGTGATGTTGATGAAGTTGAAGTCCTCTTTAAGACGCTCTTTGGTGGTGTTGTTGTTGTTGCCGATGATGTGCGTACAGGGGATTTCGATTGATTGTCAATCTTACGAATAGTTTGTTGTTGTAGTTGTTGTTGTAATGTTGATGACGTGGACAATGGTTGTGATGTTGTTGTTGTTAATGATGATGTAGAATTATAATAAGCTTGTTTCTTTCTGTTTGAAATATACTTGATAGAGTTGACCAAACAACGAATGATCAACCAAACAGCAGTGAATGCATACAAGTAACTGTAGAATAATAATATCATCTATTTAGATTGAATGAATAAAAGTTGTGGAGTGTTTCGTGTTTGTGTGTATCTCTTTCGAGAATGAGAATTCAAATGATTGGCGGGAATGAAGTTGATTACGACAGTGGAGTGTTATTGATGAGAACAACACTTTAATGGAATTGTGATTCACTACACGGACATCAGTTTGCAAACACAACATCTGATGACTTTAGTCAATGTACATAATACACTCGAGGAATTGACAGTACATGTACTCTTTATTCCAAGAAATCGACACTTCCAACGTCGTCCATTCGGGAACTGATGGACCCTCTGATCAGAAGAGGCGGACGATTGAACTATTTGCCAGCATGGAATGGCAACTAACATAGTCTCGAGGATCATCCGGACACGACATGGTCTCAAGAGTCATTCATTCATTCACTCAAAGTGGGAGAACGACATGTTCAACTACTGATTGGATGACTGCCATTACCATTACCATTACCATTGCCATTGCCTGTGCTATTACTACTGCTGTTGTTATCGTTGCTGTCTTCCATTACTACACTGACGTTTGCAGGATGCTCGGCGCTGTCCTTGTCTGTCTTTGTTCTGTGTTCTGATACACTTGTCGACTCCAAACCATTGATTAGGTTAAGGGTTGAGGGCGACAGTCCATTCGTTATCTTGTTGTTTGTTAATGGTGTGCTGAAGGGTGGTGATGTTGGTGTCGATTGTGATGTAGTAATGATAGTTGCTGTTGATGATGTACCTGGTGTTCTGCCCTGACTCAGTTGCTCGGACAGTGAGGGAAATGGTATTGGATAGTTAGCGTTGAAATTGAGCATTGAAGTGGAGGCACGCAACGAGGGCGATGCCTGCGGTGATCCTTGCGGTGAGTTTGATTCCGATGTAGTTGGCTTTGTTCTAAAGTTGATGATCCTATTCTCCAAGTCCTAAAGATTCAACAAGTGAGTGAGTCGTGTCAGTCATTCGTTCATGTCAATCAATCATTCAATCATAAGGGACCATACAGTGACAAGATTGATGAGCTCTGATACCACAGAGAGTGAACTTGATGCGCCTGTTGAAGGTGTATCCTCGGCCTTTTGCCTCTGAGACTTGTTGGGCCGAGGTATGTGGAACGACATTGGATTCTCTCGCTTTGATTTCTCTGTTGACATTGGCTTAATGATATTCTTTCTCTCGCGGACTGTGAGTTCTTGTCTCAGGTCTGGTGTATCATTCGCACGATTGATTGATTGATTGAGTTAGCATGTGAATGCGAATGATGATGATCTTCCCTTTGAATGAATGAATGCCATACCTCTTATATCCTCTCTAAGTCTCTGTATTGTTTCATCGGCTGCTTGTTTTGACTCTTCCAGCTCCATCTGCATCCAGACATTCTCCTCCATCACTCTGTCTAGTTTGTAGGTTAGGTCGTGTACGGATGCAGTGGCCACACGCTCCCTACGCTCCAGTGAATCATTCTCTTGTTCCAATCGTCGTTTATCAGATACCAATGTCTGTCTATCCTGTTGCAACTTTGACACCTCATCCTGTAGACTGTTTATCAGACTAGTAGACTCTTTCGACATCTTGTTCAGCTTGTCCTGTGTATTCTCATGATCATTCTTCAGTCGTCTGTGTTGGACATGTTAACAATCATCATCATCATCATATTGATCGATTGAGGTGATTGAATGAGATGATACACACGCATGTTGTGATTGTACTTCGGCATATTTCTTCTCGCAGGCTTTGAGCTCACCTTCCATTTCCTCCTCGAGCTGCTTGGAGAACTCTTGATACTCAGTGAAGCTGACCTCTAGATCATCCAACTCTTGTTGTTTATCCTCTATAGCCTTTCGCCAATATGCTATCTCCTCCTGTGGCGTGGCAAACTTTGGTAGTTCCACTGTCGACATGTCTTCTTCTTCTTCCTTATTCTTTATATATTACTTGTTATATGTTAAATTATTGATTGATTGATTGAATTGATTGTTTGTTTGCTTCTGCTGCTGAGCTGTACTGTATGATTGTTGATGTTTCTAAATATATCTGTTGCTTTTGCTGTTACTGATTACTATACGACACATACCTTTTAGTAGTCGTAGTAGTCGTAATTGTAGTAGTTAGTTAGTGTAGTAGTCGTATTCGTAGTTGTTGGGAATGTTGTCAAAGGACAGGTCTCTCTTCTCCCTCCCTCTCTCATTCATTCAACTTGCTGCGTTTGCTCAATCCCACCCACACTCAAACATGAAAAAGTTGGTGGTCATTTCAGTGCTAGTGTTGATTGTGAATAGTATCCATTCACCCAACATTGTGAGATACCAAATTTTAAATAGTTCAACGGATGATTATGAAGTTCAGTTATTATTTGAATGATTGACTTTGCCAATAGTTGTCGTTTGGTCATTATAGAGATAGAAGGTATCCATCAAATAAGATATACCAACAACATATGATCAATCAGTCAGACAAGATTAATCTAGTCATATGACACACTTTTCGGAATGAAGACTCTTCCCAACTACATCATCCACTTTGGGTTAGTCGTCTCCACTTCATGATCAAATATAATATATTCTTACATTCTTATTCATATAAATACTCACTCATTCAAAGATACATACAATGTTGAGACATCAAGCAAGTTCATCTTGTTCATCTGTGTTGTTGAATCAACTTGCGAGAAGATCAGTGCCAGCTTACTCCTCATGGTTGGTCAATGGCAGTGATGCTTTGCAACATCACAACAGCATTGCCAATGCCAAGAGACATTACTTCAAATCGACGATGCCCTCCAGCTCACTGTTTGATGTGTTCTCAAAGATAAAGAACGTAATCACAGGTCCAGAGGTATGTACTACTATCTCAACTCATTCACTATCTCATCATCTTTGGTTGATTGTCAGTTCACTAACACCTACGCGACCAAGCAGAAGAAAGAAGACGTTAAGCCAACAACAAGGGAAGCACCAAAAGCACAAGAAGATGCACCCAAAACAGCTGCTGACAGTGTCGATCAAGAGAAGCAAGCAAATGACGATCTAGAGTTCAACAAGATGTTGGATGTATGTGTTCTCTCTCGATCATTGTGGATGGATAGCGAGGATCAAGGGCACGATCTAACATCATTCGATCAATCAATCAATCGATCATTTAATAGGCTGGTAAATACGACTTGAACGACTTTAGAATATACATAGCAAAGTCAGTGGAGCCTGCTGTGAAGGCTGGACAGATCACAGATCAAGTGAAGGAGTTCCAATCATACATCAAGATACTTGATGCAATGACTGATGAGGAGAGGGCCAATCCCAAGATCTTCCAAAAGTACGCCTTTAAGATCAAGCAGAGGATCAATCAAGATGCTGGAACAACGCCACAGCAGTTCACAGCCATGTTCGACACGTTCAACAATGCCAGACAGATCTTTGAGGTCATGTCCAGGTTCAAGAAGCAGGGTAAACCAATCCCAAAGAAGGCCGTAGAGATTCAAAAGTTCTTCAAGGACAACAAGGACGATGTCAGGAAAGAGATGGAGAAGATCAGGAAAGAGAGAGCAAAGATGTAATACATTCATTCGTTCATTCATTCGTTCATTCATTCATTCATTCATTCATTGTTCATGTCATTGATGAAGCGAGGAAGATGGAGAGACGTAGGACGAGGAATTGAAGCATTTAATTCTATTGAGGAAGGGAAGGAAGGAGAGGGCGTGTTGGCAGGATGGTCCGCCAGTAGTGTATGTGGAGGTTGTGGAGAGGTTGGTGTCTCCGCACTCGTCCACCTTGAGTACTATATTCATAAGGTTGGGGACATTGATTGGTTGATTGACTGATTGGCTGATTGTACATATTTATAAACAAGATTGATTGATTAATTGGTTGGATGGTTGGATGAATGAATGAATAGGCGAATGAATTGGGTCTCATCGCTGAGTCGTCAGCATTTGACTGGCATGTTTATCGACTGAATGGCAAGTCCGAGTAGAATTAACATAACTAGGAATGCTCCATTGCTAATGGATTTGATAGATAGAGAGAGAGAGAGAGAGAGAGATGTTAGTTACTAGTCATTGATTGGTGGTGCTGCAGCATCAAACATACCTTGCCTCCAAGAATATTCTATCCTCTCGGAGAACTTTGATCAAGTCCAATGGCTTGTCCAAAAAGATCAATGATGGTATCTTTGTGCAAAGTCGGAACTCTGGAGCTATGACCTCAGCCGCTGGCGTTGACGTTGCAGGTAGGTCCTTTAAGGGGTGTACCAGTCTTTCTTTCAATAAACTTTTGTTGTTGTTGTTGTTTGGTCGAGTCGTTGTTTTAGTTTGTTTGGTTGGTGTTGGTATTGGAGTGATTGGTGTTATCGTTTGCTCTGTTGTTGTGGTTGTTGTTGTTGCTTGGATTATATTTGGTTGGGTATATACACTATCTACATTGTTGTTGTTGTTGTTGCTACTATTACTATAATTATCACTTGAGTTGTCGGAGGAGGAGGAGGTCACCTGTGCTGACTCCTCTAGAAGTGGTTCATCACTCCCGGCAGTCTGTACCTTTACTTCCTCGACTTGGGGTGGAACAATTGTTGGCTGCTCCTTCTCCAATACAGTTGCTATGTCTGTTGTTGTTGATGTTGTTGTCATTGGTGCCAACACTGGTGAACTCTGACTCTTTATAGTTGATGATACTGCTGATGTCTGTATCTCAGATATTGAGAATGAGGATGACATCGATGATGACGATGGTATCGAATCGATCGAATGACCCTGCAGCATATGGTTGGTGACATTGGTGATGTGCACAGCCTTTTGACGAATGTCCTTGAGAGGGGCATCAGAGGCGATGGTCTTTCTGATGTGATCCTCGGTGATCTGGTCCCTGCCCTGCTGGTCGAGACGCTTCAAGATCCTCGTGGAGACCACCTCCAGGCAGTACGACAGGTAGGTGTAGATGAACGACTCACGGCTCTGCATTTCGATGCGCTCGTAAAAGTCTGTGCCACTGTAGATGACCTTCTTTCGCTTAATCATATCCTGGACCACCGAGTACACTAGCTCGGTCGGGAAGAACAGGGACATGTGCTGTGTCGACATGGTGGACTCGCGAGGAATGATCTCAAAGTCGCGGACATCATCGTCGTCCTCCTCCTGATCGCTGAGCACGTCGTCCTTGGGCTCGGTCTCGGGGTTGTACTTTGGCAAGTTCTTCATCGACGAATGTTGGATCCTGCCCTGGGACTGATCGAGGATGTACTCGGCCAAGTCATAAGAGAACACCGCATTGATGGCCGCTGTTATGGCATCTGGTGAGAGATAGCTCTGTTGCTGCTTGTTCTGTTGTTTGGCATAGTTGATCGTTTCGATAACAATGCTATTGATCAAGTCGACCAGGAGTGTATTAAAGTAGGAGATGCCACCAAGGGAGAACTCCAACGATGGATTGGTATACACGCTGGTCCTTTGGATGGACGATGAGAATGATGTAGATTCCATCTCCTGTTTGTTGTTGTTGTTGTTGTTGTTGTTGTTGTTGTTGTTGTGTTTTGGTTTGTTCTTTAATGATACACTCTTTCTGTGACTGCGTCAACTACAAATCAAATACTATCTGCTGTAACTACTAATTACTCTTTGAAAGTGTTATAAAGGAAATTGAATGGTTAATATCATAAGGTAATTGTCAATTGAGTTAGTGAGTGAGTGAGAGATGGATTGAGGGATAAGGTGGAAGCAAGAAGATAAGGTAACCATAACAATGCTCTCGCGCGCATATACAAGAACATAACCACAACAAACAAACAAACAAACAAACAACAATTCTTGACAATCTTGTGAACCCAGGTCGCATGTATGAGCAGCACTGCTGGTCAAGGTTAAGTTTGTTATTGTTGTTGCTGCTGTTGCTGTTGTTGGAGTAAGTATGGTATGATGATGACCACATGTGCGCGGGACACAAGGTTGGATGGATAGATGGATGAAGGAAGGAAAGAAATAATAAGATGATAGTGGGATGTTCAAGTGTTGGTGTGTTCGTGGTGAATTGAATGAGTGCGAGTGAAGTGAGTAGTGAGTGTGAGTGTGAATGTGAATGTGAGTGATAGGGAGAGAGTGTGTGTTATCTCTTCTTCTTGTTCTGTTGAGAAGAGAGGTCAATGTGTTTGTGTATGCGCGAGTAATGAGTAACTCTGACATCAACAAGTAATAGCGGGTAACTCGTACAATGATAATTGTAAGTCGTGTGGTCGACTTGACTTGGTCCATCATCATCATCACCATGAACAATATCAAAGACATAGATTAGATTTAATGATACTTACATCTATCTTCTTCTTCTTCAATTCAAATGATTAAATATATAAATGTAAATAAATATCGTATTATTATGTATATGTAAATAAAGTTAATATATTATATATGTATGGGGATTATTATTAATGAATGAATGTACATGTCTGGTAGACATTACTTATTCTACTCACAATTTCGAGAAGGTGTATCTCACCTGATGTGAGTCAAATTTCCATTATTTATTTATTTTGAAACTAAGAGAGAGAGAACTGTTTTGAAGGGTTGGCTGAGGGTTCCCGTGTGGGGTGGCTGGGTCAGGTCACAAGAATTCGAGAGGACAGGGTTTGAACAACAGAAGGCCACCCCCGCCAGGCCCAACAACACAGGTGTAATGAGTCATCAATGATGATTCAACAATTAGTTGTTATATTTATCTATCTCCATTTAGTGATACGTTGTCATATGCATTGTTGGTTTAATCTTAATGAATGATTCATTCAATCACTATTCTTGATGGTGATCAATCTATCATTTATTAATAACAATATACTTGGATAAAGCAGTCAAAACAGATGGTTCGTTGGAACATTGAGATGTTCTCCTTGCCTACGTACTCGTAGTAGGAGCTGAAGATCATTTGATCACACCAGTTGCATTTACGCATGCTCATTGGTACACCCTTCTTGAATGGTACTTGGATAATATTGCGAAGGTAGTTGGGTACGCCAATGTAGACCAGTGCAGGAAGCGAGGCATAATCAATCTGATTGACAGGTGCATAGTTTTGTTGGACCATAGCTTGTGCAGGTGCCGGGGCGGGTGCGGCACGCTTGGTCTGGAAGCACTTTACACAGACATCAAAGTTGGTGCATTCGGAGCAGTGATTGGTCATGCCGCGAATGTCCACTCCACAGATGCTGCACAACACTCTGGTCTTGGCGCCGTAGAGGAAGGTGATGTTGAACTGGATGAGTGGATGGCGATGCTGGCTCTCGGGCACCGTCAGTCTTTGTGTCTGCTCGGCGATCTTGAGCAGCTCACCGCCCTCCAGCTCAAAGCCAGTTGAGCAGAATCTACAGATGTCAAACTCGGGACATTCCACGCAATGGTATCTCTCACTGACTCCGTATCCCACTCGTTTGCACAGTCTACACTTCCATTTGTTGCCTCCAGACATGCCATAGTCTGGTTGTACAATTCTTATCTGGTGAGGATGTATAGATGCGCTGGACGCAGGTCGGGCCTTTTGGGTTGGGATTGTCGAGGCGACTGGAGCAGGAGGTGCTGTGGCTTGAACTGGTGGTTGCATTTGAGCGGGAGGTGGAGTAGGTCTGGCGGGAGGGACTGTTGTTTGAGTTGGAGGACATACTCTAGGTGCTAGAGATGGAGTGAAGGTACTAGTTGGTTGTGGTTTGGACATTGGAGGTGGAGGTTGTATGAAGGCCTTTGTAGGCTGACGTGGAGGTGGAGGTTGTGATGGATACATATGTTTGATAATGTGTGTATTTGATCGGTTTATTTATTTATAGGTTTGACTTATTAATAATCAAGTTGTAACTGGACTTAGATTGATGTTGATCAAGTACTTCATCGCAAGGGTAGGTACCACCACTTCATTAGTTTGGAAAGGTGGGTTACAACAAGATACAGATTCCAAGTCCGTTTGGTGGGTGTCGATTCAAATAATTAATCATTCAAGGATATAAAGATATTTGTGACGTCACACATCCAATCAATTAATGATCTAGTCTAGACTTATTATTATTATTATTACTTTCTCAACAAATAAAATACAAACAAATAATGATAGTTAGTCAATAAGAACATGTTTGATAATTTTGGCCTTGTTAAAAGTTATCTCTCCTATGATAATGATCAAGTAATATCAGGGATTCATGTTAAGATCATGATTGCCCACCAGCTAGGCATTCTCAAACGACCAAGGTCGAGTCCTAGTTAATGAAGTTCCACCACACTTCCATTAGATTTTGAGTTGGTGGTGGGTTGGAAAAACAACTTGTTGACAGAACCTTCAAGATTCAAGTTGTTTTTGCGTCATTCACAATCCTACTAGATTACATAACAAACATATACATAATATATATATAAATATAAAGAATATATAAAGAACAAATATAGAATAGAATGAGCTCAGGCAAATACGTTGGATTGGGTCCAAGAGACACCACTGAATCACCATTCCCAGATACTTACCTCAACTTGCGCGAGTTGATCTACTTCAGGTATGTTGCTAGTTATGTGAATGATAGAGAGAGAGAGGAGTTTGATTGAGTAACAAGACTAACTTACATATTCATATAACAATGATTCTAGATCATGGCAAGCATCAGGAATCATCCCATTCTACTACTACTTTATGTTGGTACTTGCACTCTTCTACTTCCTCTATGTGATCATTATTGAGACTATTGCACTTGGCGCTGGCGGTTTCTTCCTTGGACTTCTCTTCGGAACATTGAGTATGTTGTGTTTACTCATCGTCTCATCATCCTCCTCTTATAATAACTAACTATTCTTTAGGATTGTTATTCGTTGCATTGTTCGCTAGAGTCACATCTGAGATCTTCTTGTCCATTTTCGACATTAGAGACAACATCTACAAGCAGACAGTCAATGCTTCAGCCCCAATTGCCCACCACCAACCAGCCCAATACCCAAGCCAGTCAGCCTCCAGCAGCAACAACAATAACGCTGACTTTGGCCAACCGTACAACGGCAATCTCTAGGCGTCTAGTACTGCACATTTCAAACGCAAGCAGTTTGCAGTGATTGCAAACTTACCTATCCACCCTTAAGGGTGGACCGATCTGGAGCTACTCTCTCTTTCTTGCAAGCCAATGAACACAAAAATACACTGGCTAGCTGCTGCTGCTGCAACTGCTGCGATGTTCATTCCTCCTCCCAAATCACATATCATACCATACTCATTGGATTACGATCATAATGATGATGATGGATGATGTAGACTACGTACGTCGCACTTTATTTTTTGATTGATAATGATTACTACTATTACTACTTGATCGGTCAAGAGTCTGGAATTGTAGGTATCCAGAAGGAGAGCGTAGAGCAGCCCGAGGCGGCCATCATCATCTTGGGATTCCACTGGACACAACCGACTTTAGAGTTGTGTCCACCCCAGACGGCCACCTCCTCGCCTGTGAGCGTCCTCCAGACGTGGACGGTGCCGTCTTCGCTGCCACCTAGCACATACTGAGTGTCGGGCGTGAATGAGGCCTCCAGCACCGAGTTGCCATCGTTGACAAACGATGTGTATGTCTGGATGACCTGGCCATTGAAGGCGTCGATGAGGAAGATGGTGGCCTCTGTTGTGGTCAGCAGTATGAATTTGCCATCGTTGCTAAACTTCATTGATGTCCACTCGACTGGATTGGTATGCTTGATTGTGAATGTTGTAAAGGGGCCGCGATCATAGTTGCGGGCGTCAAACAGCTTGATGGTGTTTACAGATATGGCTGTGGCGAGGATCAATCCCTCTGGGTCGTACGACACTATTGGACGGGCGTTGCGTCGCATGATGCCCTGACAAGTGCTTGTCCTCAGGTCCCACAGGCGGACAGTTTCGTCCAATGATCCCGATATGAATGTATCTTCCTTTGGTGACATTGCCAATGATACAACTCTGTTTTAGTTGACGTTGATGTTAGTACAACACTCTTTTCTTGTAGCCCTGAGGCTGGCCTTGGTGGATGAGATGTCTTACTTGTTTCTATGTCCTTTAAAGTATCGAAGATACTTGTTATCATGTAAAGAGAGGTATCTGAGTGATTCTATATTGGTTGGAGACAGGAACAAAGAGGTCAGATTGATTGTTTGATTGATTGAATGATTTGATTGCTCGAGTGATTGATTGACTTGCCCATACCATCCCATGAGTTCTTCGATGCACATAGTATTGCATTGTTATGATGAGTGAATCTTATGAGGTCTACACCGTACTTCTTACTATATATGACTTTTTGGGTGCTGTACATGTACATTCAAGCAAGGAAGTAGGTGAGTTAACATTGAACTGCTACCTTAGTGCGTCCATCCTATCATTAGTGCTTGCTCTTCTACCTACTCTCCAGAGTTTATATTATACAAATGAATGGATTCGTCGTCTGATGCAGTCACCAGTAGTGAACCGTCTTTATAGAAGTCCATTGAGTTGATTGGTGCATTCTATTTCAATGAAGATGATGATAATGATCATTTGTACGAGATCTCAGGCATTAGCTATCAATGATGATGGAGGGCGGAGCAGGGCTACTGAGCGTCCAGGCATAGTTTGTTGGGTGATGGATTGATATATGAGCTCAAGTACTTACATTATCCTCTTTGAATAACTTCCCAATTCCCATGGAAGATATAGATAAGTCTGTTATCCTCATTTATGTTTATATAGATTATATGTTGTTGTTATACAATGTTAATGAATGCAGAGAGTTGTAGAACTTGATTGCAATGGATCTGTTGAGATGTTTGAACGGACTCTTATGCTTTTTCCTTGCCCACTCATTCTTCAAGTGTGTTCAACTTCACCTTTCTATTTTCGTGTGTATTGATCACTTTAGGGAAGAACACTCACCCATCTTACCACTCCGCGTCAATTTGATTGATTTCGTTCTAATGTCCTATCGTTAATAACAATGACGAGTGAAGTGATCACTTCTCTAAGTTAGTGTAGGGTAAACGTTTGATTGATTGATTTTTTGTTTGTTGTGGTTTAACATTTAACAATCAATTACTCGTTCACCATGGAGCTCCATTAATATGTTGAATAACAATATACTATTATCTCTATAGATGGTAGTTATAGATATCCAAGATATGATACAAAGAGATAATAAATTAAACAAATATTTCAAAAATACACTTCTTTGGTTCATGAAAAACGAACGAAAGTTAGTTGAGCTGACTACAACCAATTAACTTTGAAAGGGGCATTTGAGATTTGGATATATTTACATACATATAATAATAGAGAGATATGTCTGCTCCATTGCCTTTGAGGAGGGCACAACAGAAAGAGAAGGCTAATAAACCTTCTCGAGAACAAAGACTAAAACAATCGATCAAAAAGAAGATTGATAAACATGCCGAGAGAAAGGACCTGATCAATCAGTTGCTGTATGTACTCACGAGTACATCCCATTAGATATTGGTACAACATTGACACTTGGACTCTGCCTCCTTTTCCCAACTCCACCCATCCCAGGACAAACTCAATGTCTGATGACAAGCGACAGCTACTAAAGTCAACGGCAACACTTGGAAAGAAAGAGACAAACAAGCAGGCAAAGGAACGTGTGGAGATTGAGGAGAAGCTCAATGTATCAAACTTGCCAGAGGATAGGTTTCATAGGAAGGTTAAGGATGCCACTGTAGTAGCAGAGGAACACGATATGGATGAACTTGATGAGGATGATCAACAAGAGATACAAAAAGCAAAGACTCCTGTGGCAATGCCATCATTCTTTTCCACAAGGAAGCCACCTGCTGCTGTGGTCGATACAAAGACAGATGTGCCAGAGGAGGATGACAGGATTGTGAAGGACGATCTACCAAAGAAGACAAAGAGTCTGAGGCCAAAGAAGCAGCCCGAACAAAAGAGAGAGGAGAAGTCGAAGAAGAAGTACTTCTTCTGGTCACAGGAGCAGATTGACAATGACTTTGAGGAGTACCAAGATGAGAGTCTGGTGAGCAACAACCTCAAGTCAAAGAGAATGCATCGCGTCGATGTCGACGATGACCAAGAGATGGATGGCAGCGAAGACGAGACAACTGTCAATCTGAAAGGCAATATTGGAAACAATGACAGCAAGGGCGAAGATGCGAAAGAGTCCGCGAACAAAGTGGAGGAGAAGGAGGACAAGGAGAAGGTCACCTCGCCAGCAGAGTTGGAGACTGATAACAAGAAGCGAAAGGATACAAGCAATGAGGCAACAACAAAGACCAATGTTAAGAGGACAAAGAAGGAGGTATCTACTCCTCTTACAAAGGCAACAACATCTTCACACAATGTGGACCAAATGGACACAACATCGACTACAGCTAAGACTACGACTACGACGACAACTACTACGACAGCAAAGACATCAGATAAAGAGATGGCGGATACTCCATCAACAACCAACATGGAGGAGAAAGATAGATATAACATTACAATCGATGAGTTTGGCAAGCAAGAGGAGCAAGAGCGTGAGATCATATACGCAGATCCAACTGGAGCAGAGATATTGGAGGAGCAGCTATTCAACATTGACGAAGATACTCAAGAGAAGATCAAGTACAATGTATGTGTGGAACCAATCACTCAACCAATCACTCGTCAATATTTCAATCACTCACTCGTCAATCACTCACACTATCACTCAATTATCAATCAATTCCAGGTGTTCCATGTTCCTGTTGAACGTCTGCCAGAGGTGGTAGAGTCGAGAGAACAATTGCCAATCATGATGGAGGAACATAACATTGTGGAGAAGATCAAGGAGAATGATGTAGTGATCATTTGTGGTGAGACTGGATCAGGAAAGACCACACAGGTACCTCAGTTCTTGTATGAGACGGGATTCGCACATCCAGACAGCGACTTCCCCGGTCTCATCGGTGTCACTCAGCCCAGAAGAGTGGCCGCCGTCAGCACAGCCAAGCGTGTGGCACACGAGCTCAACGTCGACTTTGGAAAGGAGGTCGGCTATCAGATCCGTTACGACAAGCAGTTGGACATCAAGGTGAACAAGGTCAAGTTCATGACAGATGGTATCCTGCTGCGTGAGGTCCAGACCGACTTCTTGCTGCTGCAGTACTCCTGCATCATCATCGATGAGGCGCACGAGCGCAATCTCAACACAGACATCTTGATTGGCCTGCTATCCAGGATTGTGCCAATGCGCAAGAAGATGTGGCAGCGTTGGAACAAGAAGAAGGAGGGCGAGAAGATCACGCCGCTCAAGTTGGTGATCATGAGTGCCACGCTGCGTGTCGAGGACTTTACAAACAACGCCAACCTGTTCAACAAGATCCCGCCCGTCATCAACATCCCCACGCGTCAATTCCCCGTCACCATTCACTTCAACAAGAAGACAGTCCTGCAGAACTATGTCGATGAGGCCTACAAGAAGGTGCTCAAGATTCACAGGATATTGCCATCTGGTGGAGTTTTGGTGTTTGTCACTGGACGCCAAGAGGTCGAGCATCTCTGCGCCAAGCTGAGGCGCGCACATCCCATGCACAGCGTGAACAAGAGTTTCCACGATGCCAAAGAGAAGCTGGAGCAGGAGTTCAAGGACGAGGAGGGCACTGAGCAGCAACAGGATACAAGCAGCGCATTCCATCTCTATGGTGATGCAGACTCGGCAGAGAATCAGATTGATGACGATCAGGAATTTGATGACGAAGAGGACGACGAGCCCGCCAACGATGACGAGGAGCTCGAGGTTGTCAATGATTCAGACGTGGAGGTAGAGTCAGACAATGAGGACAACGAGGCCAAGGCAGAGGAAGACGAGGCCGATGAGACCGAAGATGGAGAGAAGGAAGAGAAGAAGGTCATTGGCCCATTATACGTCCTCCCTCTATTCTCAAACTTACCAACGGCCAAACAGATGAGAGTGTTCCAAACTCCACCATTGGGCTCGCGTCTGGTGGTCGTGGCTACCAACCTGGCAGAGACTTCACTCACCATTCCAAACATCAAGTACGTCGTGGACACTGGTCGTGTGAAGGGCAGACACTACAACAAGGACAATGGTATCTCAAGCTTCGACGTCAACTGGACTTCAAAGGCCAGTGCCGACCAACGTGCTGGTCGTGCCGGTCGTACTGGACCAGGCCATTGCTATCGCATCTACTCATCAGCCGTCTACAACGATCACTTTGAGCAGTTCTCCAAGCCTGAGATCATGATGATCCCTATCGAGGGCATGATACTCCAGATGAAGAGCATGGGCATTCACAACATCCCCAAGTTCCCATTCCCCACTCCACCCGAGGAGACATCACTCAAGAATGGACTGAGGATGCTATCATACCTTGGCGCTTTGGAGAAGCCCAACTATGCAGTCTCCGAGCTGGGCAAGCTCATGTCAATGTTCCCAGTCAGCCCAAGATTCTCCAAGATGTTGCTACTTGGTCGCCAGCATGGATGTCTGCCATACATCATCGCCATCGTCGGTATCCTCACTGTGAAGAACCCATTCGTCGTCGAGGGTGACCTCGAGGATGAGGGTGAGGATGGTCAGGGTCAGCCACCATTGATCGAGGGTGATGTCAGTGCCAAGGAGCAGGAGGAGAAGGACAAGGAGGAGAGAAGGAAGAAGAATCAGAGGATAATGAACAGTCAGCGAAAATGGACAAACAAGGACAGCGATATCCTGACCATACTCAAGGCGGTTGGTGCATATGACTTCCAGATGAAGAAGAATCCAAAGTCTGTAGACACGTTCTGCTCCAATCAATTCCTCAATCCCAAGTCCATGGGCGAGATATACAAGCTGCGTTGCCAGCTCACAGAGATTGTCAATGGAATCTTTGAAGACGAGGCATTCCAAACTGATAACGCCACACAGCCAGCGTCGATTGACAAGCCCATGGCACCACCCAATGCCACCCAGGAGCTGTACATCAAGCAGGTAATCACAGCAGGTCTAATTGATCAGGTGGCGAGGATATACGAGCATGGCACAGCACACACCCAAGCAGAGTATCAAGCATGTACAAACAATGTATCAATCTACATTCATCCCTCATCCAAGCTGGGCAAGACCACTCCAGAGTTTGTTACATTCTGTGACATTATCGAGACGTCCAAGCCATACATGAAGCTGCTGACCGAGGTCAACCCAGCATGGTTGGCCGCACTTGGCAAGCCATTGTGTGCCGAGTTCAAGCCTCTGGAGATGCCAATGCCCAAGTACTCCTCCAAGAAGGACAAGGTCATCTGTTATGTCAAGCCATCATTTGGTCCACATTGTTGGGAGTTACCCATGATGTCAATCGATCATCCAAGCTCCAAGGAGGCCTGTCGATATTTTGCCAAAGCCCTGTTAGACGGTGCAGTCTTCTCTCCATTATTGTACTTAGTTGTAAGTTCGTTAATGAGTCGAATAATCTACAATCATACCCTAACATCTCAACTTCCATTAGCCACTTCTCAACACGAGACCCAACATGATTGTATTGCCTAACACTCAGAGCAAGGTACATAACCTTGTTGACAAGCTAACAAACAATGACATCAACACCAAAGCCAAGCTGGTACAGAAGTGGTTCGACGATCCTCAATTCCTGCTCAAGGAGTACCTTGCATGGCTGGAGCCAGCGGTCCACGAACTTGTCGAAACCATGTGGCCACCATTAGAGTCGGTAACAGTTCCAGATGAGTTCAAGGTTGTCGATCCAATGCGACCATCAGAGTATGATGATGACGAAGTTGCAGCTGCATCAATATATTGATTGGATTGGAATGAATCCATGGATATATATATTTATAGTCATAATGGGGTAGTTTATTAAGGAGTTGTCTATTGTGATGTTGGATGGTTGTTTGGTAGTATGTTGGAGGGACGCAAAGGGGATGGGCTTGGGAGTATTTAGTCTCTCTTGATCTTTGTCAGTCTCTCTTGGGCATAGTATGACAAGGTCTTCTGTCCAAAGAAGACGGTTGGGATTAAAAGTACACCGAGGTATTGGAGAGTGACGACCATGGTCATCGAGAGCCAGTAGGTGATGATCAACAGAGCGACGGCGGCAATGCATCCGACAAAGGCAGTGGTGTAGATGAAGCCCATGCCAGTGGGGAGGCTGACGTTGACGCCAACGATTGGGAGACCGAGCAAGAAGATGAGGGCTGGGGCCAAGACGATGAGGGTGAAGACCTGGGACACGATCTCCTTTGGACGTGCCTCGGGCTGGCGGAACACATGGCTGATTGGCTTGTGCTCTGGGAAACGAGTGGTGGGCACTGGCTTGCCGGCAAAGGCAAGCTGGACCTTACCAACGTTCCAGGTGAGTGGGGTGATGGAGTGGTCGCCAACGATCAAGGTGACTTGGTAGTCGCCCGAGTTGAATCCAACCAGCTTGCCCATATCCTTGCTGATGAGGTAGGTGTAGGTCTCGGCGTTGAAGATGGCCTGGACGACGGTCTCAGCGATTGGCGAGGAGAATCTAATTCCGACCTGCTGGGCGTTGAATGCAACTCCTGTCGAACTGACGACGCGGAAGGAGATCTGGCCGACCGACTTGGCGGGAATGACAACGAGCTCGGGCAACTGCTTCATGTAGTCCACGTTGTAAACAGTCTTGGACTTGGCCAGGGCGTCCTTGGTCTCGGCGACGACGAGCTTGAAGTCGGTGACGCTGACGGCGCCGGTGATGGTGAAGGTGCGCGACACGGTGAAAGTGTTGAAGTTCTCACCAGTTGGGACGACCTTGAGGTCAAGGACGTAGGAGCCGAGCTTAAGGTCGGTCAAGTCGGTGGAGTACACGCCATTCTTGGGGGCTCCGAGAGCCTTACCCGAGAGAAGGGAGTTGGAGCGAGCGGTCGAGAGGACCAGCTTGTTGATGGTGACATCGGAGGTGACGTCCTGGTCAAAGATGTCGCGCACAGTCAGTGCAACGGGTGTGGTCTTGGCCGAGGAGAAGATGTTGTTCTCGAGCTGCACTGAGAGTGGCTGTCCGATGATGTTCTTTTGACAGGCCTTGAGACCAATGACCAGGTTGAATGCGTCAGCCAACGAGGATGGCTGCTTGAATTTCAAGAAGTAGTTTCCGATTCTCTGGATGTGCGATGGCTGCATCATTGCCATGACCTTTTCGCTCTGTGATGTCAACGAGACAATGCCACGAAGAATGCTCGAGGTGGTGGCAAGGTTGACCCAGTGGAAGTCGGAGGGGGACTCGTCACCCTGATCGACGATGCTGGGCAACTTGGCGACGACCTTCTCGACGAGCTTGGTGACGGCTGGCGAGTTGAGACGGTAAGAGAGACGCGACAGAGTGAAGTATGCAACACCGTTGTTGGTGATGGATGCCTGCTCGTCGGCGGCCTCTGACTTGAACTCACCGTCCAGGTCCATGAGCGAGACCAAACGGTCGGCCACTGGCTCCAGCTGCTTGATGTCGTAGTCCACCTTGACCTTGGCATCAATGTACGAGAAGATGACGTTGACGGCGTCGGCCAGCTGCTGCAGCGAGCCGCTGTCGAGAGCCTTGGTGATGGCGGGGCTCAGCTGGGTGAATGGCACGGGGTTGGCGGCCAGACACTTGAGGTCAGCCAGGATGGAGACACCGTAAAAGATGCTCTCAATGTCGGAGCTGCGTTGGGCGATCAATGTGCGCACATCGTTGCAGAGAGTAGAGTCGTGGTTGATGGTGATGCCGAGACGGGCCAAGGCGCCGACGGCGTGGAACGTGTCCTTGAGTTCGCCATTGAATAAGCCATTGCCTTGACGCTGTGACTCTACAAATGTCTTCAACACAGTCTTATCCTGTGCATTAAAAGTGGATGTCAAGCTTTGACAATGGTGCCTTTGCAGCCTCAGTCATCAATGCGACTGAGCTCAACACTGTCAAAGCCACAATAGCCAGCAATGACAATGAATGTCTATATTTACTTTGTTTGTTATCTGTTATGATTGATTGATAGAGTTGATGAGGTTGTATGAGTGAGTGAGTCATCAGTCGCGAAGGTCATATGATCATCATGTCAAGTCATGCCAAGTCATGTCCACAATGAATGACTCCAAGAACTAAACATACACATTGTGTTTATGTATAATATATATATCTGTATCTGTCTGTCTGCGCGCAGTCAAGCTTTATTATGAGTTGATGAACATGCGTGATCTCAGAGGGGTGCAACTCAGAGATGTTCAATTACCTTGGGGCTGTGTGAGTGCCTGATGATCAAATTATCAATTTGATTAATTTTTTTCAAGGTCCTTCTGATTGTGTGTTGACTTTTTTGACAACCATTGATCAATAACGAAGTTCTAAAGTCTCGTTACATCTGATCAATGCATGCAAAACGATAAAAAACAAAAGCACAGTAGTGTGAGAGAGACAAGACGACCACAAACATAAAGCATTGTATTTGTTTGATCGATCATACACAGCACTCTAAACAAGTACAACAGACAACAGACAATGTTGAATATATTAAGAAGATCGGCACAGGCCTCTGTGTCTACCCGATCATTCTTGTCTGCTGCTGCGTGGAACCATGGTATGTCCAATCCACAACGAGTGCGACTGAGGCTACACAGACAGCGACTAGGACTCCGACTAACAATCAATCAATCAATCAATCAATCAATCAAACAAACAGGACCAGTGTCATTCATAACACCAAACAGCAATATGATCAACAACAACAACAAGAACAATATTAGATACATGACGACTACATCTGATGATAAGAAGACAACAATGGCACCACCAAAGATGCCATTCTTCCCAAAGGATGATGCACCAATTGACTTTGACTTGATTTCAAAGGAACTCAATGTTCCAATCACGGAGAAGGGAATCAGCCTCGACCCTCAGATGCTCGAGAAGTTTGGCGTGGAGAACATCAATGTGAGCGATCAGCACGACACGATGAAGATGCTGGAGCAGCTGCTGCGATACGACGAGGGCAAGAAGTACGTCAACCTGTTGATCAGCGACATCAAGTCAACGTTCAACATCGACTCGGACGAGAACATGAAGATCAAGCTCGACACACTCAACACAGAGTACTCGCTCAAGCTGGGCGTGCCCAGCATCGAAGCGTTCATCAAGGAGCACAACACGATCGAATCGATGACGCCTGAGCAGAACAAGATCGTCAGGATGTACTTTGAGCGTCACCCATACGTCAAGCACATCCGCCAGACGGGCATGATCGTCGACCTCGTCAACCTGGTGCAGGTGTACAACACGACGGACGCGGCGACCTTCCAGGAGAAGTTCGACCAGAAGTTTAAGTTCTCTGCCGACGCCGACCAGCAGCCCGCCAGCCGCGAGGCCGAGCTGTCCTTCCACGACAGACAGTACATCGAGCAGGGCAACAGCGCCGACGAGCACTTTGCCACGTCCACACTGCAGCAGGAGCAATACGACAACATGCTCAAGCTGATCAAGTCGGACGCACTGCCCGCCTACCTCGACAAGTTGTTCACCGACGCACAGAAACAGATATTGCAGCCCAGCACGGTCCTGGCCAACGAGCAACAAAAGGAGGCCGATGATGCCAAAGAGCGTCTGCTCAAGTTGGAGGGCTTTGATGGCCCCGATGAGCGCGAGATATATCCCGACGTGGACCTGACGAGGCCTGTCGAGTACCAACATCAGGCCAAGGATCCAAAGGGTTTCCTCAAGTATTACAACCTCTATCCACAGAAAGTTAAGCAATGGGTCGACTACACTCATACACCATTGGTAAGATTCCATTCAATGTTATTGATTGGGAGTGGGATAGTTCCACTCCGACCCATACCCTAGCCATACCACTTACACCTCCATCCAACAACAACAACATAGGGATTCTTCACCAACCTTGGAGTCTGGTACAACTTCCCAGAGTGGTACGCCAAGATCTACCCTGCAATGCAGCCAGAGCAATTGGTTACGAGTGGCGAGACCAACTTTGGAGAGCAGAGCCAGATCCCTGAGGACTTGAGGAGTGTGTACCGCTTTGGCGTCACGCCAGAGGAGGCAGCCATCCTGCATCCCAAGCTCAGGGAGTTCCTGTCGTTCCGTAACGCCGACCAGGGCGAGATCAACGCCTATCGTCGCCAGGTGTGCGTGCAAAAGTACGGCAACGACGAGGCCGACACTGGATCCGCCTCTGTACAAATCGCAATCTTCACCGAGCGCATCAAATACCTCGAGGCACACGTCTCGAAGAACAGGAAGGACAACCTGGCCAAGCGCAGGATAATGCTGCTGCAGTCCCAGAGGAAGTCCATGCTCAACTATCTGAAGAGAAAGAACGTCGAGGAGTACTTCCGCATCACAAAGGACTTGAAGATCAGAAACACCCTCTAATCAATCAATGTCGTCGTCCCATAAAGCAATCGATAATATATACACAACAAAGAAAGAGGGGAGGATTGATGTCCATTGTTTATTCAATGATTGGTTGATCACTCGCCTGGCTGATGTTGTTGTTGTTGCTGCTGCTGTTGCAGCGCACTGTACATGAGTTTGTATTGTTCAAGCAACTGAGGGATGTCGGGGTACTTGAGTGAATCGAGGTTGGTCGCGCCAAACGTCAGCCAGTTCATATTTACATTGTTGATGCCAGACGTGCTGTTTCGCAGACGTGTCTGCTGCTGTTGCTTCTCCTCCTCAAGTTCCAACACACGACGTTTCAACTCCTTATTCTCCTGCTTGTCCAGTTGGCTAACCACCTGCATCCTCCTTATCTCATTATCCTTTTGATCGAGTAATTGTTGGTAGTATTGACTGTTCGTGTTGGCGCTGCTGCTTGAGGATGATGATGTTGATGATGAGGGAGTTGGATTGAGAAGCTCTGCACCCTGGCCACTTGCTTGCCTCTTCTTTGTTGTTGTTGATGATGAGGAAGAGGATGATGGAAGTGTCTGGTTGACTTGGAGGTAACCTTGATGCTCGGCAATCATGTTGGTGACACGATTGACCAGTTGAGCCGGTGCCAATGATGCGCCAGGATGCTTCTCCTTATGCTTATTGTCAATATATACAATACAGTTGATTAGATACTGCGTGTTACAATCTGGGAACATCTCTGCCAGTGTTGCCAATGCACTATCATCGAATACTGTCGGTCTCGATTGTTGTGTATCCACCTTATCGACTATTGCTGGTGCTATGGCCGTGGCTGATAGACTTGGTGCCTTTTGTTGTTGATGATGTTGTTCCAATATAGATGTCAATGTGTCTGATGTAGCGATGGATGTGGAGGAGGTGGACTTGCTGATGGTCTGACTATTCCTCTTGGAAGACTTGTTGGACGAAGACGTCACACCCATCAGCTTATTATACTCCTTCTTATCAATCTTTAGTGACTCTGCCTTGATATTCTCGATGAAGTATATAACAGATATCAACTGTGTCATATAATATAAAGCTTCAGAATCTGAACAATCAGAGAACTTGCTTATGAACCTGTTGGTGTTGCCAAGTGGAAGTTGGAAGTTGGAAGTTGGAAGTTGGAGGTTGGAAGTATGAGTGAGTGAGTATGACGAGTTGGTAACGATTGAATCATTAGGGTGCTTACGTGACATTGGATTGTAGATGTTGGGGATTGGTACGAAGTACTACGTAGATGAGATGGGGAAGCAAGGAGTCGGCACCATGTGTCTCACCACTAGTGAGTGCCAGGTTGCTAAGAATGGACTTGCAACACTTTACAATGTACATGACCTTGTGTCGACAGCTCTTGGTGATGTTGATCTTCTGTAGGTACTGACCAGCCTCCTGCCACATCTGCTCGTTGCAGTTGCTCGACGGGATCTCCAGATGCGCCGGCAGCACAAAGTGCAGCCGCTCGATCATCAACGACAGCTTGTCATCCTTCTCCACCTCGTCTTCGGTCGCGCGGAATACATGGTCGTAGATCTTCTCAATGACGTATTGTTGTAGATGTAGTGAGGTGAATTGGATCTCAGCGTCAGAGGCATGCTTCCACTGTGCATCGTTGCTGAGTGAGTGCATTAGATTGGTGCTAAAGTCCATCAGTGCTTCGCGCAGGTCATCGTTGGTCACATTCCTGTTCTTCAACTTGCTGATGAAACTGTCTATCGATGACTTGAAGTAGGGCGCCGCATCCAACTTCTCGAGGAATGACTCGTATGAGTAGGGCTCACTTAGCTCGATGAACTTGGCAAAGTCCTTTGGGGCCTCGTCGCCCAAGGGTGAGATCGTTTGTGTTGCCGTGGGGAATAGTTCAGTCTGTTGCAATGAGAATGGCTCCATCACTGATGACCGCTTATCCAACTCGTCCATAGTCTGTTCCAAGAGTGGTGTTGGTGGCGCTGACCTCGTTGTCGTCGTCGTACTCGGCAACTTTGTCTGAGACGATGACAACAGGTTTGTGAATGTGTTGAAGAATCCTTCGCTGGCATGATTGTCCTTGCCATCTCTACTGCTCTCTTTACTTGTGCCATTACTGCTCGATCCAGATTCATGTCCAAGTGCGCCGTCCTCTTTGATTGGTGTGATTGGTTTGATTGGTGAAACTGATTCGCTGCGTCGGAATATTCGCTTGAAGAAGCCGGGCTTGGCACCGGCAGCGGCAGCGGCGGCAGATGTTGGTGTGGTCGGTGATTGTGAGCTGGTGGAAGAGGTGGACTGTGGCGAGGTGACTGTTGGCGTGGAGAATGATCTGACATGATGGATGTGTAGTGAGGGTGATGCTATTGACACTGGAGATGGTGTGGCCACTGATAGAGTCAAAGGCTCATCGACCAAGTCATCTGGAAGTATTGCTATTGTTGGTGTGGCAATGAATGGTAGAGGGAGGTGGGTAGGTTGTGGAGCAGGTGAGGATATCTCGTTAATTACACCGGAAGGGGCGTCATGCATGCCAGGGATGTCCTCATCCGCATCCTCCACCACATTTATCGACAATGTTTCCATCCCCTTCTCCTCATCCTCCTTCTCCTGCTCCTGCTCCACAGTCTGAACTGCAGCAGTAACAGGATCTTCATTTAAGAAGTCCATTTGTCTTTCATGCTTTGACTCGATAAACGCGGTGAATGGTATTACTGGAGTGTCATCTTGATGTTCTGGTTCCTGTTCCTGCTCTTGCTCTTGTTCTTGATATTGTTGTTGGTGTTGATGTTGAGGATGTTGATGTGGATGGGCCTCGAATGGACCAAACACATCAGTGCCACCAGCATCTTCACTTTCCGAACTTATGCTTGATAGTTCTGTATTGTTGTTCAGTGGTGAGATACCATCTTCATAACTCCTGTCATCGACATATACAACTTGAAGTTGATTGTTGATGCCATGACCATTACTTGAACTTGAAGTGAACTGATGTTGCTGTAGTTGCTGCTCCTTGGTATCTTGTTCATACATTGGTGGTGAATGTTGTTGTTGTAGTTGTGATAGAGTGGATGACGATGAAGTATCCACTTCAATATTATTATTAATATTATTGACAGTAGTAATAGTATTTATATTGATCATTATTAATATAACATAATAAACTTGTTATTGAGAGGGAGAGTGGAGAAGTAATGCTACTACTACTGATGTTTCTGTTGCTTGTCTAGTCTATGTATCTGTATGTCTGTCTATCTCTATCTATCTGTCTGTCTGTCTGTCTGCAATCATGTTGTTGACAAGTGACACATCAATGTAACAATAACATCAACCAACTGCCAACCAATCATAAAGTGCTTGAATGATTGAGCATCATGTATTGAACGGATCTAAAGACAAGAGATGGTGTTGTGGTGTGTGTATGAGTGAGTGATTATGATGATTGATTGAAAGTGGTGAGGGTGTAAGATTAATTAACTGTGGAGAGTGGGTGATTGCAAACTTGGGAAAATGAAGTATGAATACTTTATCACTAACAAGACTTGGTAAAGTTAGTTTATAATAGAAGATAATTTTGAAGTTGACAATGAGATAATTACTATTGTCAATGAACTTTTGAGTAATCACTCGAGTCAGAATACAAAATATCTGATTGACATTCAATCGAGATGCTGTAGATTGGACACTCATTGTTACCCCCGATAATATAGACAAGTTTGGTGGGTAATGGGTTATTAGTGGCGATTTGATTTTTTGATCAAATTCTGAT
Source organism: Acytostelium subglobosum LB1 (assembly GCF_000787575.1). Taxonomy (NCBI): domain Eukaryota; phylum Evosea; class Eumycetozoa; order Acytosteliales; family Acytosteliaceae; genus Acytostelium; species Acytostelium subglobosum. Next base: position 95,689 of record NW_012236504.1, on the reverse strand, counting down.
CGGTTCTTATCAACAAACACCCTACACCAACACTCGCAAACGGAAACATGGAAGGGCTTGTTTGTTTGTTGGATGGTCTTCTTATGAGGTGTAGTTGTTAGGTTCCACCATTCATTCACATAACATAAGACATAACTTAATATATATATATATATATATAATCAATCAAACAAAGATAATATAGGATTGATCAATCAATCAAATATTACCACGAGATAGATATACGACATGTCTTCAACATTTGAAACAATGAAGAAAAGAGATGGATCTTATAGATTGATGATAAAGAAAGCTTTGGCCGACAAGAATGATCATGATAAGGCCACGATGTTGGCCGCCATCGAGATCCAGAGACGTGCAAAGTTGGTGAAGGACCTCATCAAACATATCGTCTTTTTCATTGTGTTCCTCACGGTGATCATCCTCCAAAAGGACTCAAACTACGTGTACCAGATCGGTCAGTCGCTCAAGACTGACCTCCAGTTCACGGGCACGGGCACCAACGACGCCTACACGGCCATCACCACGCAGGACCAGTTCAACGCGTACCTCACCGGCCAGCTGGCGCCACAGATCGCGTCCATGTCCTTTGCCAACCCCTACAGCATGAACAGCATCATTGGCGGCACGATGCGCATTCGACAGATGCGCGTGCGCAAGGACAGCTGTCCGACGCTGGGCCTCAACATCACGTGCTACTCGCCCACGTATGACTCGTCGACGCGCGAGACCCAAGACATTGTCGGCACCAATGGCACCGTGTACGAGTTCAGCCATCACACGGGCGACCCCATGGTGTTTGGCTACAATCAATACTCTTACGAGCCCACTGGCTACTACATCGACATACCCATCACGAATGCCCAGGCGGGCGTGCAAGGACTGATCGACAACACATTCTTCAACTATCAGACTCGCGCAGTCATCATCTCATTCGTCACGTACACGATCAACTACGAGTCACGTGTCACAGTGGCCTACCTGCTGCTCGAGTACTCGGCATCGGGTACCATCGAGCCATATTACTCACTGCGAACATATCGTACCAACATGTATACCACGCCACTGGATCGCTTCAGAGGCTTCCTCGAGATAGTATTCATCATATTCGTGGTCTACTACCTCTACAACTTTWATCAATGAGGCCAGAATAGACTACCTACTTGGCAGATTCTATTATTTCATCACATCATTCTGGAACATTTTGGATATTGTCAATCTATCTGTAAGTACCCTCCATTGATCATTCTGGAATTATCCCATTCAATCACATTTCCAGACTTTCCAAATATATCCATCATGCACTAACCTCCGTCCAATCAATCAATCACTCACCTGGAACCATCCCACTCACTCACTCAATCAATTAGTTATTCTTGGCATCATTCATATTATATGTTGTGTTCTTGAGCAACAGGAACTCACACTCAAGCCAGATTGATACTGTTGGATACCCAACATTCCTTGAGGCATTGGGTCAGACAGCATTAGTTTATTATCAACTTAGTGCCATTAGTATGTACATCTGATCACTCACTCAATCAATCAATCATATACTCATACCATCACACTCTTCAATCAAAGATATATTATTGTTGGCATTCAAGACATTTAGATACCTTGTGATTCATAGACGATTGTACGCACTTTGGATCACACTGTCACATGCTAGGGTACAATTGATGACATTTACAGTGATGTTCTTGATCATGATGATTGGATTCCTGATATCAGGTTGGTTAACATTTGGTCATGATGAAGTTGCTTACTTTGGTTTCATCAACAGTCTTGGAACATCACTTCAATTCATCATGGGTAATCCACCAAACTTCCAAACGATGACCTATACCAACAGAGCACTTGGTCCAATTGTAAGTATTGTACAATACCATCCCTCCTCCCATCACTTTGGAATCATTCCACTGACTCAATCAATCAATCAATCATTTTTAGTATACATTATTATTCATTATATTCATGTTCTTGATCTTGTTCAACATGTTTGTGGCTATCATTTCAAACAGTTACTCAGAGGTGATCAACAACATCAACAGCAAACAAAAGTATWAAGAAGACCTTGTTATCTGTATGTACATCCATTCAATCAATCAGTATGGAATCATTCCACTCACTCACACCGCCCAAACAATCAGAAATGGAAGAGATATGTACTATCACTCAAGTTTACATTCAGGAAGAATATATATGATGTTAGTACATTGGTACAGATGTTGATGGAGAAGAAACCAGACTTGTTGGTGGAGAAGGGATTGACTCCAGAGAAGGTATTCGAAGAGATTCAAAATCTTGGTCTAGGATTCAAGTATGACGAGGCACAATACTACACTGACCTACTACTCAAAGTTAACATTGAGAGGAAGAAGTTCCTCCAAGGTATCCTTGCGAATAAGAGTGCTGCAGGTGTAAGTCATCATCATCAATAATTGGGATAGTTCCAGTCACTCACACAATCAATCAATCAATCAATGACAGACATTCGAGTTAAAGTTGATTGGAAGACATAAGATATTGAGATCTGTAAAGATTAATGAATGGGCAGAGGAACAGGAGAAACAGGAGAAGAAGAAGGAGAAACAGAGATATAAGGAGACACAGATGGAAATCCAGCAAAAGGTGGACCGACTACTTCAATTGCTGGGTGATGCCACATATCTGATGAGTGTGTCCAGTCAACCAAACTTGGCAAACATCCTCGCCAACAACATCAACAACAACAACAACAACAACAATTCCAACAACAACAACAACAATGGAGCAACAACATCAAGTAGTAGTACCATCAACAACAATATTATAGCGAGCACTGGAACAATTTTAAGTAGTGGAACCAATGCACCACCAGCGAGAATCAATCAGAGTCGATCAAACTTGTTACAGAGTGATCAGAATGATGATGGCAGTAATGCCAATGTCAATGTACTGACCGACAGCATCGGTGGAAGCAGCGGCGACATGAGTAGCAGCAGTGGCTCCATCGAAATGCAACCAATGTAGTAAGTTGGTCCAACAATTATACACTCTCACATCACACAAATACCAATGAATGAATGAACATCATGATATTTATTTCCAACTACATTTCTACCATCCAATCCAATCCAATCCAATCAAACATGGATGGTTGATGATCATCTCCGATCCCTAAGCTAAGCTTACATCACATTCTGTGTCACCTTGCTGCAAAGATGGCTCTCTGGCAACATTGATTTTTGTGCACTTTGAGTTACTCCTTGGAGCTTTCTTGTGTGTGATTGTTTTTTGTTCAACTAATGGCTCGATTTCCTTAGGTTTGGTGTGATTGGTTGGCACCCCCTATTTGGATCAATACCCGACACGACTGACACCAGTACTCAAAACAATTGGTGACCACAAGGTCTTCATCAGTACCATGGTTGATCATTATCCCCTGGTTTGAAGTATCATTTGATAGCAACACAACATGTACTTATATTTATAACATATATATCTTATTATTATTCATATTTATTCATTCTTGTATATATTACACACATAATCAATCAAAGCCTCTATCTTGCCCTCGACAGGGAGTGGGTCTCAACACACACATTCGACGAGTCTACAAACAACACAACACAACTCACTACCACTACCACACCACACAGACTAGAAGGTCCAACCCTGGAGTGGCAACAACAGTAACTCCGCGCCAATCCATTCCTTCCATCTCACACTGTTCATCCACACTTACCCTCAAATTTATAACACATTACAATCATGGTGGAGCCTGGAGGAGTCGACGGCACTGGCGAGAACATCAGCAGTAGCAATAACAACTTCAACAACAACAACAATGGAGTGGAGATGACTGATCATCCATTCAGTTTGGATACAAGTACAGACAGTAGTAATAGTAGTAGCAATAATAGTAGTACAACATTGTTAATGAACAATAATAGTTATCAGAACCCGCAGTCAAGTCGCCGAGACGAACATAACGGTGTGCCAATGTCAATGTCCAACAATGAACCAGGGACATCATCACAATCGGATTACAATGAAATCGATGATGAAGAAGTGGTTTCAATTAGATCTCGTGGAGTCAGTCGAGCATCATATGGACACAATCAAAAGAACAAACTGACGCATGTGCGTGGCAAGCACACCTACTCCGAGATGGACAAGATCAAGATGTCACAGTTCGAGTCACTCGACTTCCCTGTGATCGATAACCAAGTAATGAGAGACTTTACCAAGAAGACTACAAGATTCGTATGTTTGAAGTTCCAGCAATGGATAGGGTGTATCCGCACGGCAACACGGCAACACGGCAACACACTGAAACACGTACTAACACCACTCATTCATTCAATGTTAGAAACATGCATTAAGAACATTTGGCAAATGGGCAATATGCTTCTCGATTGGTGTAGCAGTAGGATGTGTGGCTTATATAGTTAAACAGCTGGTGGAGATGATCTCTGAGTTCAAGTTCCACTCCTCTGGCAAGCACATTGAGAAAGGCGAGAGTATTGCCGGTTTCTTCATCTACTATGCCATCAACCTACTCTTTGGTGTCTTGGCATCATTGGCCATCATCCCTGTTGGTGTATGTACCTGTCTATCGATCACATGACCTCACTCACTCAATCAATCAATCAATCAATCAAACAGCACATTGCCTCTGGCTCTGGTATTCCTGAGGTCAAGGGATACCTCAATGGTATACGTATACCTCATTCAATGAACATTATGACGTTAGTCTCAAAGTTTGTTTCGTTGATAATGGCATTCTCATCAGCTTTGGTACTGGGACCAGAGGGTCCAATGATTCATATTGGCAGTATGATTGGTGGCGCCATCGGCCAGGTCAAGTCCAAGACGCTCAAATGGTATCCAAAGATCTTTTGGCGATACCACAATGATAGGGATCGCCGCGACTTTATAAGCACTGGATCGGCATGTGGCGTGGCCGCGGCCTTCGGTGCACCGATTGGTGGTGTGCTGTTCGCGCTCGAAGAGACCAGCTCGTTCTGGTCGCGCCAGCTGACGTGGCGCACATTCTTTGCGTGTTTGATCGCCACGTTCACGACCAACCTCATCCTGCAGGGCTTCCAGGTGCAGGTGCACGACTATGGCGTGCTGACATTTGGCTTCTCGCAAGAATATCTCTACCGCTACAGCGAGCTGTTGGCATTCGCTGCCATTGGCGTGCTGGGTGGCTTGCTGGGCGCACTCTTTGTCAATCTCAATGCACGACTCACTCACTGGCGCTCAAAGTTCTTCAACAGTCTGCCAACATACATGCGCGTGTTTGAGGTCATCATCCTTGTCACGTTCACATCCATCATCCTATTCACTGCCGCCGGACTCTCTGGCTGTCGTCCACAAAGCGACGTCACCTATCACAACACGACAATCACATCTGGTCAGAACGTCACATTCGTTCGTTTCCTTTGTGAGGAGGTATGTTTGTTATAATGCTCACTCCTCTCGATCATTCACTAACTCAATCATTCAATCAACAGGGCGAGTACAATGACATGGCTGGCCTCACTTTCAACACTTTGGACGCTGCATTGCGCCTGTTATACTCTCGAACTAATGGCCTGTTCTCGATCAATACTCTGGCGATATATACGCTCATCATATTTGTATTGACTACTATAACATCTGGTCTAATGCTCTCCAGTGGCCTGTTCATCCCGTTGATGCTGGTCGGAGGAGCACTTGGACGACTCTCTGGACAGTTTGGCGCGCTCATGTTTAGCAAGGCCAACCCTCCAATCGATCCCTCCATCTACGCCATGGTCGGATCATCAGCCATGATGGCTGGATTCTCCAGAATGACCATCTCCCTTGCTGTTATCATCGTCGAGTTGACAGAAGGTATGTGATCGATCACACTCACTCCGATTAGCTCGCTCACTCACACACTCATTCCAATCAATCAATGAACAGGTACACAATACATGCTGCCAGTGATGCTGTCAGTTATGATTGCCAAGTGGGTTGGAGATATATTCAATGAATCGATATATGAACACTTGATGGAGCAGAAGTGCTATCCATACTTGCCGACTCAGCCACCACAGTACATGGCAAAGTTTGGCATAACAGATGTAATGAAGACTGAAGTGATCACGTTGTACGAGGTGGACAAGGTATCTCGCATCATCCAAGTGTTGCAGTCCAACCAACACAATGGTTTCCCAGTGGTGGAGCGTGCAAGTAGCAGTGGCAATGGCAATAGCAATGGCAATGGCAATGGCAATATCGTAGGGAAAGACGATTACTCAGCCTCGGAGGATGGTATCTACTGCGGCATGATCCTTCGATCACAGCTAATCATCTTGCTACACTACAAGATCTTCTCGCACGATCAGCCATCGTTCCCCAACACACAAAACCGAGGTAAGAGTCAGCGACGCTGGGGTAAAGCCACCGACTATGGACATATCCCAGCAGACGCCCGCATGGACTATCAGATCATGACACAGGCTCTGGCGCGACATTTCCCTCCAATCGACCGCATGAACATCACACGCGAAGAGCTTGACATGAACATTGATCTCAGGCCCTACATGAACCTGAGTTCACTCGTAGCCAACGAGACCTTCTCCTTCCAAGAGGCATACCAAATATTCCGAACGATTGGTCTAAGGCATCTTCCAGTTGGTAAGTTGATGGTGTTTAGAATGGCGCCCGCGCGAACATTCAATGGAATGATATTAACATCCTATTATCAGTCAACAAACGAAACCAGGTAGTTGGAATGATGACCAGGAAAGACTTGCTCTAATGTCCTGCTCCACCACCACCATTAAATATACCAAACAAATGGTCATTTGGATGGTCTCTCGTTGCAGTGAGACTAGGCCAAATATGATGCCAATTGTACAACTTCGAGTTATGAACGAGAGGACGAGGATACGATCATTATGATAATGATATGTCTCATAGCCATCATACATACTATGACTACCTTACATGGACGACATAGGAGGTGGTCGACCACATGTTTGGAGATATGTAATGCCACGTTCTTTTGGCCTATCGATTTACTGACTTGTTGCCAACCAAGCCATCTCAATAAGTCAATGTGTCAAAGTCGGGACTCATTGTGGGCGAGATATCTGTCAAATGAAGGCCAATGACATGACAGATATTTATAATAATTTAAGATGGTGTCTTCTTGATTAACAACAGACACTCCCGTCTCGTTCACTCGCTGACACTCATTCACCAACATGCCCCAATATTGGTCATCCGCTCAACTCATGGTTGTTCATTACTCTCGTCGATCAAATTGAGGGGCAATCATAGGTAATCTCCATTGACATGCTTCATGTCATTGGCTTTTGGAAATACTGTCATGAAGCGGCCCTAACATCTGTTTCCTCACCCCCGCCCAATCACTAATGACTTTGATTGATTTCGCATGAGGGCTGCAAACATCGTTTTCGTTTCAAAACATCAGAACTGGAATTGATTGACTGGTGTGTGGTGGCTGTTGCCATGTTGTTGCGTTTGGAAACGACGGGCCATCACTCGTCGCGGGGTTTCACCATGATGAAGCGTCGAACCGTGGCCTTGGACCTAGATATTTTTGGTCTTCGAGGGCATCTACATTGCGGTGTGCCCTTCCTCGACTGTAGGACCTGCCTTCTTCAGACATGAATGATCTTCAGTCCTCTAAGAATATATTAGGTTGCATGCATGCCTTTCGATGGAGGAAGCAACCGCATCCATAATCGATGCTTGCACTCGAGCGTGTTACCCAACACTCCAGGAACATGGACCCACGTACTCATAAATAGGTGTCATCTATTATCCAGCAGGATGGAGGTCTAAGAAAAGATCAATCACTGATATTCACTGAATATTGATTGAACTGGAGGGTAGGAGCACCCGCGCAGCGCATACACAACTAGTTCGATATTTATAATCGTCTCCATCACATTTTGTTGGTACACCATCCAGTCATCAAGCCCTCTTCCATGTTGTTGAAGATGCTCAAACTTATGTTGTACCTGTACCAAGCCATAAACCCTCGACACCCGCTACCCACAACCTTTGGTAGTTGTCTATCGTCATTACGTAAGGGCAGTCTATTAGAACCCATCGTGATGGGTATTCGACTGGACCTATTACGCGAACCCATAGTTTAAATACCAGACAAGCTGGGCACTCAAGATCATTCATTATTCTTCCCAACTTTATACATACAGATAATAATAATTATTACAACAATGAAGTTACAACTTATCTTTGCCATTGTCTTGGCCTCAGTGTTCTGCGCCTCAGCCTTGGACCAAAACGAAGGTAAGCCATTAACAATAATAATTATTACTATCTGATCACATGATCATAACGATCTGATCACGTGACAGCTATCCAATCACTTGACATTTATTTAATATGGGAACCATATCAACTAATACTTGTCTCACTCCATCTGATCAATCTTCACTATCAAAGTGATCGCTCTCCAGTGGATCTCCAACCAATACTCACTTAACTGGTCATTCGGTAATGATACCGTTAACTGTGCCAACGCTGGTGTCTTCTGTACTGATGTAAATGGACAGAAGCATGTCGAGACTGTCATTGCTCAGACTTACAACGACTGGCCACCCTACATCACAGACCCAAMCCTACCTGAAGCCACCCAACACCACCACCTTGAAGCTCCCATACCTCACCGGTCTGTGGATCGACAACAGAGCCCCAAAGAACGCCTCGCTCAACATCCTTAACTACATCAARGAACTTGCCACAGCTCCAGCGTATCGTTGTCAGAAACGACAGCTCCGTCACCTTCCCATCAGACTTCCCAACCGGACTCCCATGGTTGTTCTACGTCGAGGTCACTGGATCCAGTGCCATCAAGACCATCTACACCAAGCTGTTCCAGGGTGCCATCAGCGACCTCCGCATTGACATCACCCCCGTCACCACCTGGAGTGCCGCCGCCACCATCACCGGCAACCAGATCCGCAACATCAACTTGGTCACCTCGGGCCCATTGCCATCCATCACCACTAAGAACTTCCCCAACCTCAACACTGCCCTCTTTGGCTTCAAGGGCACCAAATCCTACACCCTCAAGCTCAACTTCCCAGCCCTCAACGCCCTCTACGTTCAGAGCAACGGCAAGGTTGCTCTCGATCTCACTGGCACCTACAAACTGTACGAGTTGAACCTGTTCAACGACTTCACCTCGATCAAGCCACTCAACCTCGTCACCCTCAAGGTCACCGGCTCCATCACCCTGGACAACAACACCAGCCCAACCATCGTCTTCCCAGAGATTCCATGGGACAGCACCAAGCGTTACAACCAGATCAACGGAGGTCTCACCACCTTGCCCGCCGTCGCTGACTTCTTCTGGCAGAACAACAACTTTGTCAACTTGGCCAACAACAAGATCTCCTACATCCCAGAGGACTACTGCCACATCCCCTACAGAATCGTTGGTTTCACCGACAATGTTCTCTTGACCTCCGTTCCAGACTGTTTCCTCTGCCAGTGGCACGATGTCGCCAACAACTTCCGCGGAACCAACGTCGTCGCCCCACCAGCCGACTACGTCTGCCCAATCTCCCTGGACACCAACACCTACAGCATTGCCTCCAACGAGACCACCCTCACTGTCTACGGTACCAACATTGGTTGGGACACCGCCGACATCATCCTCGCCGACGGCACCATCATTGAGAACGTCGGTGACGTTGTCATCCCCAACAGACAGTTCAACTTTGAGCTTCCACAGCCAGTCCCAACCGATGCCTTCCAGCTCCAATTCGACACCGGTGTCGTCTCCATCACCGTCACTGTCTACCAGGTCTAAGCTCCCCAATCCAATAAACTAGTTACAATATTTATTACCGGATTCATTCGTTCATTCCATCCTTCATGCTTCGATTCATTAGTTCGTTGTCTTCCAAAGTGAATCACCTGTTTCCAGGAATTGAACAACTGTTGACAAGTGTGTTGGATTTCAAGTATCGTCCTCAATTTGAATTCGATCCATCTTCAAGTTCGCTCAAAGACACAATGTTTGCCGCAACAAGATCCAAAGCTAAAGCCGCCAAAGCAGCTACATCTGCTGCCTTGTCAAAGACGAGTAGTCCTTCTACCTCTTCAACAACCACATCATCATCATCATCATCAGACAACGAAGATGACGATGACGACTTTGTAACAACAGCTCCAAAGACAAAGAAAACTCAAAAGACTACTCCAAAGTCATCTACAAAGACAAAGCCAGCACAACAATCATCTTCATATGCCAATACAATGAGGAAATACTTCTTGGTGGAGGCTGCAAAGATTGAGGGCGTGAAGAAGAGGTCGGCAGAGATGAAGAAGTATATGCGTGATCAGTTTGATTATCTTGGTCTAAGAGGCCCTATAAGGAAGGCAACTTTGAAGGAGTTCATAAAACAACATGGTCATCCAGAGGACGAAGATCTGTTGCCAATCTACATGCTGCCCGAAAGAGAGTTCACATACTGCGCAATGGAGATGGCGATTCGTGGCGCAAAGAAAGGAAAGGAGGACCGTCTGGATCTATACCTTGGCATGGCTAATCATCAACCCTGGTGGGATACCATTGACTTTATTGCATCCAACTTGGTCGGTACCCATCTGCAGCTGTATCCAGACACGGTGAGCAGTCTGGTCGATGAGTGGATTGTCCACGAGTCAATGTGGATCCGACGCATAGCCCTGTTGTTCCAACTCAAGTACAAGAAGCAGACCGATGTCAGTCTGCTGTTCAAATGTATCGATGCTACTATACACGAGAAGGAGTTCTTTATTCAAAAGGCGATCGGATGGTCGTTGCGCGAGTACTCCAAGACGGACAAGAAGATGGTCAAAGGCTTTGTCGACAGTCGACCAAACATCTCCAATCTATCAAAGCGCGAAGCATTAAAGCATCATTGATTGGACGGCGGGCTCTGTCCTGCCTATGTATCATACTCTCGCTGGATCGCCAACATTGCTGGCTGGTTCATTCATTGACCAATCAATCTACATGTTTGGATTGAGGAATGACTCGAGCTCACTTCCACCTTGTGACATATTCAGATTGAATGTTGACTTGCCAAGTTCATGATCGCCTGGGACCATACCGCCAGGATTGAGCATGTTGTTTGTTCGCTTCATGTCATCACCTCCAAACGCGAATGAGAACGATGATGACAATGGTATCTGTGAGATGTCGATCGCTCCAAACGTTGAGTTGTCCAATCCCTGGTACATATTGTTGTTCGACGTTGAACTCTCAAAGCCTGCGATAGCTGTTGTTAGAATGGCGATGTTAGTATGTAGAGTACATGTGCATGTCATCCAACGATGACACATACAGTTGCTGTTATGAGTGTTTGCGATCAGTGTTGACAACACATCGGATGTGGACTGCTTGATGAAAGGATTGTTGAAGTCGCCTTGGTTGGATGATTGTGGTTGTTGTTGCTGTTGGACATCGTTTGCTGGTGATACTGATAACAGTGGTGCAGGTTCCTGTTGCTGTGAACCATTGTCCACAGATGTGACTGAGGATGTTGATGTCGAAGACATGGCAGAATACGGAAATGTTGGCAATAAAGAGTATGGGTCATCGATTGAAGTTGATGAAGTCGCTGTTGTAGTTGTTGTCGTCGTCGTGTTGTTGTTGTTGTTGCTATGACCATTGTTATTGTTATTGATGTTATTGTTGTTGAGAGATGTATCCACTAAACCACCATTCTTTAGTGAGCTATGATGTTGTTGCATCGCTGCACCTGGGTCACCTTGTCTGGCGATCATTGACTTTAATTGTAGACTGGCCAGGTGATTGAACTCTATTATCTGCTCCTTAATCTTCAGTCTCTTATAATAGATATTGAAGAAGTCTGGGTTCTGTCTCTCCAAGTTCATCAACACTGTGTTGAGGTATGTCAGCATTGATTGTCATTCATTCAATCATTCATTGTGTTTGATCATTGAACATACTTGTCTCTGAGAATGTTGGATTGACATTGAATTGATTCTGTAGTGTAATAATGATCTCTGTCTTTGTCATGTATAGTGTAAAGCACTTCTCAATGCATTGTTGTATCTGTTATATGGTTGTCATTGTTGTAAGTGCCTATCCTGTCATGTCCCATACAATCAATCATTCATTCAATCAACTTACATTACTCGCTTCATCCCTGGATATAGCCAGAGTCTTATCATCATTAGTCTCCATTGTAGTACTTATGTATGTGTATGTATATGTTCATCAGATAAACAATGAATGTAGGTTCATTAATGAATCTTGTTGGACTCAAACCCTTTCAAACTTCTGATTCCCTCTCGATCTTGGGCATGGCTACCACACACTTGAATGAATGGCCCGCGCGACCAACCTAACATGTCCATCATGGCAACAAGCCAGTGTACTTAAGTATGTGTAAGTGTGTATAATACAGTGTTTATTGCTTAAGATGATCTATCTAACTATCCCAACACCAAATTACTTGATAGAGTTCAGTTGGCCCTGTACAAACTCCAGTCCTTCTAGCATTGTGTTAATGGTCTGCTTGTTCAATTCAAAGATGACAGTCTTTGTAGCTGGTTGTTGTGAGTCTTCTGATGGTGTTCCTTTAGGATCTTCAACCTATTATTGTTGATTGATTGAAATGAGCATGTTTGGTCAGTACATTGATTGATTTGATCGAACACCATGAATATCTTTGTTTGTTTGATGATAACAATCCATCAGCATCTCATGATCATACTTGTAACTTAAACAAAACAGTTGGTACAGCCATTCTTGACATGACGTCTGATGATGTCTTGACATCCATTCTCCAATCCATGTCGACCATGCGTGGCAATGAAGCACCCTGTATTTGTGTTTGTGGCTGTTGCTGTTGAGACATGTCCTATCTTTATCTCTATCTATATGTTATATAATGTTATATGAAATATGTTATATGTATCTCAATCAATCAATACCTTTGCCCTTGCCCTGAGATTTACACTTGACTTTGGAATCGTCAAAGTCTGATTCTTGAAAACTATCGAACTTCTGATCATTTGAGATGATTGTGGGTTGACAAGTCACACTTGAACACCAAACACAAAGTTCACAAGATTGATTGTTTAGTGAAGTAGTTATAGACATTGACGACGACACAGATACAGATAAAGATATGGCAACAAAGGAACAACAACAACCAGTAGATCAACTATTCAAAGAGTTGGATGAGTATATCCAACAATCACAATACAAGAAGGCTATTAGATTATGCAACAAGAGTATGATTATAATCATTCATTCATTCACTCAATCAATCAATGAATCACTATGACTGACATGATGCATAACAACAACTACCATTAATAGTATTGGTTGCGAATAAGACAGATGTAGAGGCATTCCAATGCAAGGTTATTTGTTTGATGTTCAATGGCAGTTTCCAAGAGGCAATCGATTGTTTGAAGTCTGCTGCATCACCTGCCACACAGAGTGAGCCAATGCTTTATGAGAAGTCATACTGTCTATACAGCTTGACAAAGTACAACGAAGCATTGCAAGAGATCGCCACCATCAAGCAGAAGCCAAACAAGTTCTTGGAGTTGGAGGCACAGATTGTAAGTGTCGATCACAGTTAGTCCATTGTACTACAGCATGTATCTAATCAATCAATCTTACACATATAATAGTACTACAAGCTTGAGAACTACCAAAAGACAGTCTCTATCTATGAGTCATTGCTCAAGGAACCTGGCTACGTATGTACATCATTCATTCATTCATTCATTCAATGATCTTGGAGACAGACACTAACATCGCACATAGAATGAGAATGCAGAGTTGTTGACCAACCTCTGTGCAGCATACATTGATGCAGGAAAGGTACAAGAGTGCCAGGACTTGCTCAACAAGCACAAGAACTTGCTTGCCAAGACCTATGAGTTTGCCTTCAATGCTGCCTGTCTGTCACTCTACAAGAGAGACGTCAAGTCTGCCGAGACACAATTGAAGCTCGCCAAGAGTATGTAGTAGGAGTGGAGAGAGAGAGAGGAGTAAGGCATTGGCTAACAACAAACGCAACAACAGAGGTCTGTGTTGAGACACTAAAGAAGGATGGATTCAGTGAGGAGGACATTCAACAAGAGTCTTCATCATTGAATGTTCAGCTGGCTTACTGCCAGCAGTTGATTGGCAACGTTGAGGAGGCGCGCGAGGCATACCAGAGTGTGTTGGACTTGGAGATTGGCGACAGCGCATCATTGGTGGCCAAGAACAACATTGCCACTTTGAAGCAGGCATCGGGCGCCACTGACTACATGGCCAGCCACGAGCATATCAAGTCGCTCATCAATGAGAAGACAGAGAACAAGCTGACCTCGCGTCAGAAGCAAAAGGTGCTTTACAACCAGTACATTGTGTCGCTCAATCTCAAGAAGGTGACACAGTGCGAGGAGCTGCTCAAGACTCTCAAGACCAAGTACAACGACGCCGACATCAATCAAGAGATCGAGATTGCCCTCTCCACGCAGTTGGCCAAGGACAAGAAGTGGCGCGAGGCTGAGGATCTTCTAAAGGTTAGTATGAATGAGCAAGGCGAACATTGACATCATCATGCATATCCCTAACCTCTTTCTCCTCCGCCAACAGCAAAACAAGTCACTCAAGTCACAACTGGCACTGGCACAACTCTATCTTCTCGAGAACAATAACATCGAGAAGGCATTGGCCGTGCTCAAGTCATTGGACACAGCCACACAGGCCAAGCCTGGTATCATTGCCACGATGGTGGCACTCTATGAGAAGGCTGGCGATTTGGAGCAGGCAAGCTCAAGCCTCGACACATTGATCGCTTCGCTCGAAGCAAAGAAGAACAAGACCGAGAAGGAGGAGGACTCATACATATCGTTGCTAAAGGTCAACGGTAACTTCAAGATGAAGCACTTGAAGTATAAAGAGGCTGCCAGCTGCTACGAGAAGGTGCTCAAGGTCAATGCCAATGATCTCGTTGCACTACCATCCTACATTGTCGCCGCCTCCCACTACGATCCAACCGTCGCCCAGAAGTATGAGGGCAAACTCCCAGCCATGAAGTACAACGATAAGATTGACGTCGACCTCATTGAGAAGCTTGGTCTGGAATACGAGAAGTAAGTGTTTCCCAACCCATCCACATACGATCATTGGCCAATCTCACTAACAACGCCACAACAATAACACAACAACACAATAGGAGCTTAAAGCCAGTGGAACAGCCAGCACCAACACCCGCAGTTGTTGACAACAAGAAGAAGGACACAAAAAAGCCAGCACCAGTGGCACCGGTGGTAGTCAAGCCAAAGATTCCAAAGAGATTGCCAAAGAACTACGATCCCAATGTCAAACCAGATCCAGAGCGTTGGTTGCCAAAGTGGCAGCGATCGGGACACCGTTCCAAGAAGGGCTTCAAGGGCAAGAAGGTCGATCAACTCGCTCGTGGCTCACAAGGTGTTTCATCATCACAGCAGGCCAGCACCCTGGCCGCTGACGGTGTTACCAAGGTGATTGAGCAGCGCGCGCAAGCACCACCCGCTGCCAAGCCAAGGAATATCAACAAGAAGAAGACCAACAAGAAGAAGTAAGGAAGGCGAGTTGTTGGAACAATGAATAAACATCATACATAATCATTTGATTGATCAAGAAGAAGGTATACTCCTTGTCTTTAGTTAGTTTGGTTCAACCATGACCGGTGGTTGTCAGGTAGTTAGGCTACTGGCAACCAAGATTCCATGATAGATATGTAGCGCAGCATCAATCGATTGATGATGATGATGAGTGAGATAGAGAGTGTTGGCGACACCATGTTTATGAGTGAGCTATAGTCTAAAAGAAGCCAAAGTAGTTGGCAATTGCAACACCGACACAACTGCAGATTGACAAGAAGATTGCTGCATGACCAATCTGACAGCCCTTCTTGTGTGGCTCAAAGCCCTCTGGTGGCGTGACAAGTGCACCATGCATCATTTCATAAGTCTTCTCCAACAATGAGTCAATATCATCCTTCTCTCCAATCTCAAACGATGGCAAGTATCTAACGCTGTTGTTGTTTGATAAAGTGATTGGTAAGTCTTGCGTCTATTCGTCGATTACATGGCCATGTACTTACTAAACTGATCCAGAGCTTGGCAACAAGCTGCTGGTTGGCCACACCTCGTGGTTACCAAAAAGAACGACTGGGGCAATCCTGGCGCCAGACTTGAGTGCCATGTGGAATGGTCCCTTCTTGAATGGCTGGAGAATGCCGTCGTTGGATCGGGTGCCCTCGGGACTGATGACAACGCATGCCTTGTAGTCCTTGACCTTGGCTGCGGCGATGTCAATCGACTCAAAGGCAGACTGACGCTTCTTTCTGTTGATTGGGATGTGGCCCATGATCATGCCAATGGCAAAGACGTAGGGCACAAAGTAGAGCAGCTCCTTCTTGAAGATGAACTTGGATGGATTCTGAGTGTAGCCCATCAGGGTGATGGGGTCGACGTTTGAAGCGTGGCTGTACATGAGGATGGTGGACTTGCCCTCGCACTCGACTGGGAGGTGTCCTCCCTCCACTGTGATATCAATGTCATTGATCCAGAGCACGCCCCATGCCCAAGCACGGCTCAGCAACTCCAATGGGTAGTAATACTTCCTGACTTTAAACGTTCTAAGAACAGGTCCAATTACGAATGTGACTGGTGCAGCTAGCCACATACCAGCTTTGAATCGTGAGCGAGATGAGTGTCATTAGTTAGCATTCATTCATTCGATCATTCGGTCGATAGTTCGTTCGATTCGTTCAATCATACTTGTAATTAAGAGGACCCAAATTACTGAGCCGATGAATCTGAAGGCTTTGACAAGGGCACTGTCTTGACGCTTTGTGTATACTCTCTGCTTTTTGACAGGGGCACTGTCTTGACTCTTTGTGTGTACTCTCTGCATTCTGGAATCGAGCGAGGCATCATCAACATCATCGAAAGGTGGCTCATCTGGTTGTGTCCTTCTCTTCACCAGATTTGATTGTGAAGTAGTACTCATAATTGAATTTATATATTATGTAATATATATTATGTATCTGTTTCAATAGATATTTATTATTATGTGTTATGTGCTTTGTTACTCAACTGACTTTCAAGTTGACTTTCGGCATTGAGTGCTTTGTGTTGGTCGTGAGGGGCAAACCATGTCCCAAAAATCATTCATTTGTTTGTCAATAATAAACACAAAAGGACAAGTTGAACGACAACCAATTTGAAAAATCGAAAGAAGATATATCCTCTTAATGGGTGTTTGCAAACATCTTTCTGACTGATAGTATAATGATGATGGGTAACCTGTTACCAAGTATGATCAGTATTCTATTCCTTACAAATAATTAATTAATTAAATAATAATAATAATATATTTTGGACCATTGAACAAATGACAACATTTACTCTATTGGGAATAGGATACAACTTTAAGGATCTCAGTGTGATGCCCAACAGTCGTGAGATCCGTGTGGGAGCTAATTTAGATACACATTCACTTTGCAGATTGGTATTCACGGAATTGTTTGTGATGAATAAGTTTTTACAAAGCATTGTTGTGTTCACCTTTGTTTAGGTCATCATGATAATGTAATAAAGTGGAATGGATATGGATAACTACCAAAGTATACTTTGTACATGAATTACATCTATGACTAATCATTCATACATTATTATTATTATTATAAATTAATCTTTGGAATAACATTACTATAGGTAAGTGAAAATCATTATTATTATTATTATTATTATTACTATTCAACTCCACATCAACTTATACCTTCATTATAACTACTAAGTTAAGTGAAGATAGAGATAGAGAGAACAACTAGAGATCGATCACTCATCGCCCCATCTCACACACCAACTCTCAATTTATTCAAACACAACTTCCCGTCTACCACACAACCTTTTGATTTAGTGGTGTCTTTGTGTTATCATGCATGTGTGAGGAGTCAAACCCCTATCATCGATGAGATGGTGATGTGATGATGTATTATCTCTTTGTTTGTACTATCATCATTAGTTAGTTAGTTAGTTAGTTAGTTATAATAGTTATATTAATAGTTATATATTCATAGATAGTTTAGAACTAACATTATATTCTAAAGTCACAAGAGAGGACTTCAAACTCACTCACTCACTCACCCATTCAATCAATCAATCAATCAATCAATCTATATATATACATAAATACATACATAACTTATGATCGGAGCAGCAATGAGCGATCCAAGTAGTAGGAAAAGAGTTACCGTCTTTCAGAATGGAAAGAAGACGGGAGGCAAGGCTGTTAGTATACCAAAGAAGTGGGGTGAGTTCTTAAAGTTGGTATCAAAGAAGTTGTTGCTGCCTGTGACTAGGATCTTCAACGAGGACGGTGGCGAAATAGATGATGTGGAACTGCTCGTACCAAAGGAGATACTGTACGCATCATGTGGCGAAGCATTCATCACACCAGGCACACTGAAGGACTTCATGGTCGGTGGCGGCGTGGCCACCAACAACAACAATCATGGCGTGCCATTCCTCTATAATGAGGCCGGTGGCAGATGTGGCGGCTACGATGGCAGCGAATGGGTCACGATCAATGTGGGCGGACGCATCTTCTCCACCACGCGCTCCACTCTTATCAAGGACCGCGAGAGCATGCTCGCCAAGATGTTTGGCGAGAACTGGGAGTCAACACGCGATTCCAATGGCAGCTATCTTATCGATCGTTCACCCGAGTACTTTGCACCAATACTGAACTATCTGCGATGTGGCAACATAATCATTGACGATGGCGTCAACATCGAGGGCGTCTATCTTGAGGCGCGCTTCTTCAACATCAGCGGCATGACCGACAAGCTGGCGCTGCTGGTCGATCGCAAGAACCGCACCGATGTCTTCACTCGAAAGGATGTCATCTCCATCCTGCTGACGTCGTCGTCCAACTCCAGTCTGCGATGCCAGGGTCTGAACCTGTCTGGCGTCGATCTCTCCAAACTGGACCTCAGGAACATCAACTTCAAGATGACCAACTTCCGCGAGACCAATCTCTCCAAGTGTAATCTAGACAATGCCCTACTACAAGAGGCCGACCTCTCCTTTGCCAATCTCTGTGGGGCAAGCCTTCGTGGTGCCAACCTCTCAGGTGCCAACCTGGAGAACTGTATATTAAGGGTATGTTCATTCATTCATTCAATCAAATGGGACATGGAACTATTCCACTCACATTCAATCAATCAATCAATCAAATATAGGGAACGAATTTCGAAGATAGAGGTGGACAGAGAGCAACATTGGAGAGCTGCAACTTTAAGAATGCAACGTTGGAGGAGGCTAACTTTAGTGGAGCCAATCTGAGAGTGGCTAACTTTAAGGGTGCCAACTTGGAGAACTGTAACTTCCGTGGAGCGGATCTTGCCGGTGCCAACCTGGAGGATACCAATCTGCGCGGTGCCAACCTGCACAAGGCCAACCTGATCGGTGTCAATCTGCGAGGAGCTAACTTTGACATCAGGACAGTCAGTTCCAGGTAGTTGTAACATTAGTCAGTCTTTCATCATCATCCATGCATTGGCAGCAACGTCGTCTTTTCATTCAATTAAACTTTGGTCTGACATGGCTGGCTGGCTAACTAGCCAAGCCAAGCCTAGACTATAGTAACATGTATCTTTGGAGTTGATTCAATTCATTCTTTATTGTCATTGATTGATTGAATGAATGATTACTCGTCATCACTTGGATACTTGTAGCTGCTGACCTCGTGGCTGATTTGGCAGTTGGTGTAACCTCTCTTCTTCTTGGTCTTCTCAGTGCGGAATCCCTTGCCCTTGGTCTTGGCCATGTTTCTGTTGATGCTCAGTCCCCATTGATCAGTCTCTGAGATGTAGTCGGCAGCCCTCATGTGACGATCAATCTGGACCTCCTCCTCCTTTACTCTTCTAAATGGTGTGTTTCCTTTTTGTTGTTGCTTTCCATTGCTGTTATTATAATTGTTATTGTTGTTATACTTGTTGTTTGGTGTATTGTTCTTGTTTGATGATGTAGTATTACTTGACTCATCCTTGGTGATGACCATTGAATCCTCCTCCTCCTCCTCATCCTCTGACTCTTTCTTTGTCTCGACCTTCTTGGTCTCAGCATTCTTGGTCTCAGCCTTCTTTGTCTCAGCCTTCTTTGTCTCAGCCTTCTTTGGCTCGACCTTCTTTGGCTCCTCTACCTCACTCTCGCTTGAGCTGTCGTCGCTTTCAACTTTCTTGGCGGACTCTTTCTCGCTCTCACTCTCTGATTCACTCTCGCTTGAACTGTCCTTCTTCTTCTTCTCGTCTTCACTCTCTGATTCACTGTCACTCGAGTCTACAACCTTCTTCTTCTTCTCATCCTCCTTCTCACTCTCACTGCTGTCACTCTCATCACTTGAATCCTCAGTCTTTTGTTTCTTCAATGTTGCCTCTTCCTCGTCATCACTATCCTCCTCGTCGTCATCATCATCATGCTTTCTCTTGTTTGTTGTACCATTCTGTTGTTGGCTATGGTAGTTATATTATATTAGTATCATCATTATTACCAAACCCAACAACAACGACAACAATAACAACATACTTATATAATTTCAAGAGATCGACTAGAGTTGGAGTATCTTTGTTGTTTGTTGAGAGGTCAACCTTTTTCTTTGTGGCTTCCTTCTTCAAACTCTCCAATGTGAGTTTGAATCCATTCTGCTCCAAGTACTGTTGAATAATTTGATACTCCATTATTGTTATATTATTATTTGTATGTATGAATATATTAATATTATTACTCGTCTCTCGATTGATTTCAAATCATTTGACGAATCATTCGTTTTTTTGATTGTTTGACAAAACAAATTGATTTTAATTAATATTTTTAGTATTCATCACCAACTCAGTTCAGCATGGTAGACCTAACATGTAATCTTTTGATCATCATCACACTAAGATAGATACAAATATAATATAATATTATATAATATAATACAAAGATGTCAATAATGATTCATAAATATAGGTTCCTAATTAGAAACCTTCCAACATATCCATCGAGGAGCAGAGATAGATTGCTTGCACTTGTCAAAGAAGGTAGGCCATAGTTCTGAAACTGACTGAACGACTCACTGAATAACTTATTGACCTAACAATCAATCAATCAATTAATCAATGAATGACAACAATAACAATAGACTTTAGATTGAATAGAGCAGTGACCGACTCAAAGAAATTGGAGATGTATAATGCAGAGGTGGATGCAGGTATCAAAGAGATATTAAGATACAAGAACTTGGACAGGAATGATCAGAACTGGGTATTCCATCTTTGATTGATTGATTGAATGGTATCACATACATACATACATACTGTTGTGTGGTGTGTATGTATGATCAATCAATCAATCATATGATGTTGATGGATGATGGGGTCAATACCTGTACCCTGTGATGTGTGTAGGCCTGCCCCCGCTGACGTGGATGATGTGGAAGATGTGGATAATGTGGATCAATGTAGATGATGTAGATGCCGATGACCTCACACACAAGTCACACACAACTTAAGTAGCAGCGATTGTCCAATTCATCGCATGTTCAAGGAGCCAACAAAATCAAGAGTCGATTGAGTGGAACATATCAATCACATTCAAACAAACATTCAAACAGTTGCATACATGGATGTAACTCATGTACATGGTTGGATCGACATTGACACCACGTGACACTCTAGACAGGACTGTAGAGCAATCAGAGATCGATAGAGTGTTATCGTATTTGTGTGTGACTGTGTGGTGACCATCAATGAATGAATGAATGACCTTCAATGTCATCAGCAAGCACCAATCAGACGTCTTTCCATGTGTGTTAATTTTAAGTGGAGGTGTTGAATTGCATCAATAACAATACCAAAAGACATGTTTATTATCCATTCAATTCAAACCATTTGTCAATCAATCAATCAATCAATCAATTAATCAATCAAACAAACAAACAAATATTAATTCTAAGTTCAACTAAATTAATACGATGAATCAAATAGGTGGTGATGATCATCATCATCAGCAAGTACGATTGATATATACACTCGTACTTAATCAATCAATCAATCAATCAGTAATGCTACTGCTTATGGAGTAAGAGTAGGAGGATCAAGGAGGGAGGAGCATCAAAAAAAAAGGGGTAGTCTACAACATAGACATCACTATCCATCCATTCAAACACAATCTGACATGACATGTTGTGTGTGGATGATAGTGAAGAGTGATGTGGTTGGTGGTCGACCATCATTACATGACTTCATTGAAATAATGACTGACTGATGACAAAGAGTCAAGATGTGGTGTGTGTGTATCTAAGATCCTTCAGTGACTTCACAAACACACATCACACATATAGTATAGAGAGTGAGGAGGGAGGGAGTATGTCAGCTGAGTCCAATCCACACATCTGACATCACACCACTCACTTAATCAATCAATCAATCACACTTAACACACATCACACGCACCACTCGTCCAAGCAAGACGATGTCTTTCAATTTAGAGTGTGTGTGGATCAATCAATCATCCAGACAGAACACCTGACATCCATCCATTAGTCCATCAGTCCATCAATCATATATCACTTTTGGCATGATGATGTGGAGCACACACACATACACCCTTCCCCATGTCCATCATGATCTTGGACATTATTATGATGCATTCCTTAGTCTACCCTATCCATCTATCTATCCAATCATCCTTTCATCAATCAATCAATCAATCAATTAATCAATCCACATCCAATACTAATAATAACTATTATTACTCCATTCATGAATGCTGCCTGAATGGTGATGACTAATATCTCTGACTCTTCCTGTTTAGTCCATTTACAATGATCTTTTAAGTCAACAATAATATTTTATTAATCATTAATCATTCGACAGACCTTTGGAACTACATCCAGAAATAATACCATCAATCAATCCATCAATCAATCCATCAATCAGTCCATTCTACCTGGACATTATAACCCTTGTAATTTTAAGTAAGTATCCATTCATTCAATTGATCAACGTCCATCACTCACTCACTCAATCAACAAATCAATCAATCAATAATATTGACCCAAAGAAGATATATATAGACGAGAATGATCAAACGAGTTAGAAGAGCTTGTCTTAACTGTAGGAACTCAAAGGTGGCATGCGATCAGCAAAGACCTTGTACGAGATGTATGAAGCAAGACATTGGTCATACTTGTTATGACCTGCCAAGGAAGAAGAGGGAGAAGAAGGTCAAGCCCCAAGCCAACGCCACTGCAACTTCAACCACACCTGGTAACATCACATCATCTCCTTCATCGTCCTCTTCCAAGACTATATCAGTATCCAACTCCAACTCCAAGCAACATGGAAACAACAACAACAACAACAATAACAACAATATGAGCAATGCCAACTTGGTTGTGCACAATGGAATCAATGTCAACAATTTGGCAGACTCTGGCGATGGTCTATTATCGATCAAGACATATGGCCTGAGCACGCCAACATCAAGTCCAAACATCGATGGACTATCAATCAGCAACAATGGCGGTGGCGGTGGAGGCAACAATGGATACACATTCTTCCAGCCCAAGATGTTCTGCTCGCCAACACTCAGCCATCAGAACTCATTCCTCATGAGCACGTCACCGCACTCTGACTGCCTGACTCCGCCCACCCATGGCCTCAATATATACGCCCACCATCAGATGGGTCCACCACTGGACGAGGCATCCCTGGTGTCAGTGCCCTCGCCAACAATGTCCAAGCCCCACCCATACCTATACTCGCCTCAACAACATCCAAATCAACATCAACTGCTACTGTTGCCACCTGGCGTGGCCAATGTTGTCGGGCACCCCAACATCAATCGCAGAATATCCGTCGAATACAATACCCCTCCATATCAACACATGGGCATGGTCCCCAACAACCAGGACCCTGCCAACTCGCCTCCACTCACACGCAAGGACATTCCATCGAACTGCACCTCGCCACATATGTTCTACGCGAATGGTGCCAACCAGCAAATGCTGTACCATCCTCAGCAGCAACAGCAGCAACAATTACAACTTAGCCCGCATCAGGCTGCCAACCAATCGGTGCCCAACCCCATGTCGAGCCCGAAGCAACTGTCCAACCTCAATCCACTCAAGCGCAGCATGACTGGATTCTCCCACAACCTCATCAATCTGAAGCGCAAGAACATGTCCAACAGCGAGCCCAACGTCCTGTCCAAGACCGGCGCCTACGTGCCACCCACCTCGCCAGGCGTGCCCGGCGGCGGCAGCTCCACCACCACCACTCCGGGCAGCACAAGTGTGTTCAACAGCGCTGACGGCCTACCAATGCTGCAGCCACAGCACCAACAGCAACAGCAACAGCAGCAACAACATATATTTAGTCGACACCATTCTGAGCCGTATGACATGTCGCCATCGTCATCATTGTCCAACAATACGATACAGTCTCCCAAGCTGAGCCAACCAGGCTTCAGGACCTATGAGGACTATCATATCGTGCCAGTGCTGTCCTCCAGTCTGGCGCCATCCGACCCCAACTTCCTGTACTCGAGATACATGAACAAGGGCAGCTTCGAGCCCGTCCTGTTCAGCAGTGGCAGCAGCACTAGCAACAGTCCACAGTATGTGTTTGATCCGCATCATCTATACTATCCTTGCACGCCACCTCCTGGCGTCCACAACGCCAGCGCTGCGCCAATCGTAAACGATAACTTCCAACTGCAGCAGTTGCAGCAGGCCAAAGTGATTGGGCAGCAGGGCGGTGGCGGCAACACCAGTGGGCAGGGTATCAATTGCACTCAGCCGGGACAGGGTGGTGGTGCCACAACTCCCCAACAACCTCAGGCACAGTCTGGTTTGAGCCAGAGCCAGAACCAGGGTCAGGTCCAAGGTCAGGGCCAGAGCCTGCCACAGTTCTTCTCTGGCGTCGCCAATAATAGTGCACCACAATCACAGTCCCAATCACAGTCGCAGCAACAGCCACAGCAACAGCAGACGCCAACGGGACCATTGAGTGGGGGAACTGAAGTGTACAACTATGGATGATATACATGAATAATAAAGAGTATATTACATTCGACCTGTATGATACATTGATTGTTGGTTGAGGTGATCGCGGGTGGTCCACTCCTAAAGCATCGCATCCACTTGTTGAATGACATTGTCGATGAATGGTCGCTCTTGAGGGTTCAGTGACAGCATGCTGCGTATCAGTTGAATGAGCTCGTTGGAGAAGGAATGTGAGGCCGGGATGTCCACTCTGCCACTGAGAACTGACAGTGCCACACTGCCAGAGTTGTTGTCCATTGATGATTCAAAAGGTGATCGATTGAATGACATTGCATAGAGAAGACATCCCAATGCCCAAATATCTGTTCGTTCGTCCAGATTACAATCTGAGGCCACATCAAATAGCTCTGGTGCCTTGTACAGTGGTGTTGAATGTTGGTCTGCTTCCTCCTGTACCTCCAACGCTTGTTTCCTTGATGTGACCCTTATCCTTGCCTGTGTAGTCGAGCCAAAGTCCATCAACACTGGCTTCTTCTCATCACTTAATAATACATTGCCGGGCTATGTTGTTATGATTGATTGAGTGAGTGATTGATTAAGTGATCGAATGATTGAGTGAGGGTAGTTACCTTGATATCCCTGTGAGCTAGAGGTGGATCACAATGATGGAACTGAGCGATGGCATCTAATATCTGACGGAATGTAGTGAGCAGTTGGTGCTCATTATAAATACTGATGGTGTAATCCTTTCCATTTACAGTTCGCTGACGATCCAATACATCTTGAAGTGAACCATCCTTATAGAATGGCATCAACATGTTGTATTCCTTTGCACCCTGTACCTTGTGAGACTTGCAAACTGAATGATCAATTAATCTCAATATATTCGGATGATTGAACTTATTAAACACCTGTATCTCCCTATTTGCAACCTGTTCAGACTCTGCTGTTTGGCATAGCATTGACTTCAATGCATATCTTCTTCCCGAGGCATCTATGTTATGTTATGTTGGTTACAAGTCTGTCAGTCACCTCATTCATTCATTCATTCGTACAATAATATCAAACATACCTTTGACCAAGTAGACGAAAGAGAATCCACCTTCGGCCAACAATCTTGAGCATATGTACTTCTTTCCATTGATATTATATGCTTTATCAACAGGATAGCATAGTAGTTGTCCCATTGTTTGTTATTATCTGTTACCTGTTATGTGAACGAGTATGTGAATGTGAATGAAAGTCAGAAATATTCTAACTTTGTCACTTTTAGAGAACATCTCAACCCTTGCCCTTCACACACTTTCATTTTGTCAAACAACAACATATAATTGTGTACAGATAATAGAGATTAGATAATGAATGGAGTTCACTCAACTTCCACTGACTATATTGAAACAGATTGTTGAGTATCTTGATGACAATGTTGATCGATTGATATTGACATTGGTGTGCAAGAGATGGTATGAATATAGACATGTATATTGCCACTTCAAACAAACAATGATGGTCAAGATGAAGGACAAGACAAAGATAGCAACTTCACTTCACTCTTACAAACAGATGATTGGTGATAGCTTCGAAGCGATCCTATCAAAAGGCGTATCCATACTCATTCATTCGGATGTAGAACATGATCAATTTGGCTATGATCGTTACATCTTGTTTGGTATGTTATTCATGAATAACAATACAACCATACATATATATACTTATCAATAATATCGATGGTCAGGTATAGAAGACGACGACTATTGGATGGATGAAGTGTTGAGCGAGCCGCACATCTTGAGCATTACCTTCATGGATTGCAATGAGATGCCTTTCGACCAGGAGTTCTGGACCAAAGCAGCTCCCTTCTTTGAGAAATTGAGTACCCGCAACGATGCGCCACACAAGATAGAATACAAACTGGTGTCTGGATTGCTGGTGCCAGCATTACGAGTGCTACCAATCACCTCTCTATCGTTCTATCAGTACATCATGCAAGATGAAGATTATGAGGTAATGGGAAATCGACTAGGAGATCCGAGTCATCTTCCACTGTCATTGACCACACTCAAAGTCAACAATGACTATAACTTCCAACCTGGACTCGACCTGTCCAGGCTCACGCGACTCAAGACATTGAGCATCACATATTATGGCGGCACTCAGCTTACTAAGTATGCGATACTTCCACCCTCACTTACCACGCTCTTGATTGGGCGCGGTGTTGTAGAGCCGTTGGGAAAGCTTCCACCAAGCGTCACTGAGCTCAACTTGGACACCCTGACCTATGATCTGAGCAACGATCACCAAACCTTGGAGAAACTGGACATCTCCAAACATTGTCTCGAAACAAACATACTATCCAAACTGGTCTTTTCCCATCTACGTTCGCTCACTGTATTCTCTGTCGATTCAAAATTGCTGGAAGATATATTTACATTATCACTCTTCCCGGCACTGGAAGAGTTTAAAGCTGTGATGACTGTTGGATGGCGCCAGTCCCAACCTTTGGACTTCACTCTATCATCATCTCCTCTCAAGAAGTTGACAATCACCAATTGCCACCAGCCCATCTTGGCTCCCAATTGCCTTCAGACATTGAGCGTACATTTCTCTAAACGTAATTTGCCAAACCAAGAACTGTGGCACAATGGCGTTTCACCAAAAGGTATTACAGAACTGGTCTTGTTTATGTATGATGTTTATCTATTGAAGAAAGGAGATATTCCACACTCTGTGACAGACTTGAAGCTCGAATGTTATCAACAACGATTGAACCCAGCTAGTATTATTGGTCCCAATGTGTCGAAGTTGACATGGCGCGCAGGCAACAAACAAGTTGTCGGGCATTTCCTTCAACATATTCCGACAACCATCCTCCATCTTTATATCATGATTGACAAGACATGGTTCCAACTCCGACGAATATCCCAAACACTATTCCTACAAACTCAAACAGACCTCCTGCGGTCTGGCTTCATCGACTTGGTCCATCTCCAGTCACTTTGTTTAATGGATACACATTGGAACAAATCAAGACATCATGGCAGGCTTTGAATCAATAAATCAAACAGATATCAAAGGCACAAGTGGGAAGGTTGTTATTGATTGAGTTGCCAACTTGTTTAATCTGAAAACACACAACCATATGATTCCAATTCTTCAAACTCGTCCTCATGCTCGTAGACGTAGCGCTCTCCAGCTTGGAACTGGTGGTTATCTGATTCCAATTCGTTTAGAAATATCTCGTTTCCATCCCAGAATATCTCATCATTTTCATCTAGCAATGGCATGGATAATGGAGTCTCCTGTTGCAGATTGGTCAACAGTTTCAATCGCGTGAAGTAAGTACTGGTATCAGTCTTGCAATAATGGATCGAGCTATCGACCAAACTGTAGCTTCCAAAATCTGGAGGTGTTCTTCTGAGGAGGTTGCCATCATAAATGTCAATTATGATCATTTTGAGAGAACCAGCGCCTGGCCCATCGTTTGAAGACGTCGGTACATATTGGACAGATGCAATGAGGAAATCAAAGTTAAAATACTCTTCTGTGGCCACAAGGTGCAGGCATTCCAATGTGCCTCTTGAGAACTGACCAAAGTTCCAAAAGAGTTTGTCGTAGTTGTCTATATGACTGTGATATGGTGGCAGCTCAATACGAAGGTACCTGAGGGTGTCAATGATAATACAGAGAGATGGCAGGTTCTCAATGATTTTGATATATGATGTGTGGAACGATTGATAGAACTTGAGTGTAAGTGATTCCAGTCCACAACGTATTTTTCCGTGATTCTCTTTGATGGCCACCAGTTGGGAGTAGACATTGCTGTCCTCTCTGGAGGACAATACCAATGATCTGACGGCTGGGAAATCCATGTGCTCATTCATCGAGATCTGAAGACGTTTGATGTTGTGCTTGGAGGCGATGATGTTGAGATATGTTGGGTTTCTGATGAATCCCAGTGCCAGTGTGTTCAGGGAGCTGTTGCCCTGCAGGTAGTCGAAAAAGTACTCCTTGTAATCATTGAATCCAGTTTGATTGAATAGGAATAGTTCCAATCTTTGAAGAACTTGGTTCTGGGCGAGCGACTGGAAGAAGGCCTTTGGTTCCTCAAGATAAAAGAATGACTTCATGAAGTTCTGTCGATGACCAATTGATCTGCCCAGGATCAATGTTGTGAGTTGTAGTAGAGTAGACTGGGAGCGCAGAACACTTCCAATTGGTCCATATGATAAGATTGATAACTTACAAGTTGAGGTAAAGATATATTAATGTCCGCGATGCTCTGTAGAGTACATGTGTTTGATTGATTTGTCAAGTTTTGTTGATGTCTTGAGGCTGGAGAATAGATGATGTCGAGTGAGGAGATATGTTGAAACGGAAAGTTACCTTTGATCAACTTCTCAAACATCATGACGGAGACATGTTGATCCAGATAATTGATCTTCAAGTGTCGCAAAGAAGTGTTTCGGTTATGTTCACAGTTGCCAAAGCATGTCACAAGGAATTGGACTATATTGTCAACTCTGTTTGGGAATGCCATTATGATTATCAGACTCTCGGTGGCATGGAAGAGTGATGAACCATTATTGAGAAGATCCTCAAATGACGGTTTGTGATACAGTATACTCTGTTCAATTGTGACCGAGAGCAGATGTTTCAGAATACAATGTGGAGATTGCAAGTGCATGACCAGATCCTTGATATTCCTCCTGCAGTTTGGTCGAAGATGTGTAGTATGGTGACATACTCCATTAATGAATATATGATTGAAGTGCTTGAGAGATACAACATCAAAGAATACCTTGCTCACCAATGCCAAGTCTATTTTAAACTTGAGTGATTGAGACGCATCATCAAACACCGCTGCTATGATTGTATAGATTATTTGTTTGTTCATTCTGATAAACTGAACTGAACTGAACTATGTGAATATATGTATAGGTATAGTGTAGTGTATGACTTAGGTTAGATGTGAACTGGTGTCCAAACATGCACCCTACTGATCACTACCTGTCAATCAATCAAAACCAAACAGGTTAATTCGTTCATTCATTTATTCAACAACATTTATAAGAGTGTACAGATAATAGAGATTAGATAATGAATGGAGTTCTCTCAATTTCCACTGATAATATTGAAACATATTGTTGAGTATCTTGATGACAATGGTGATCGATTGATATTGACATTGGTGTGCAAGAGATGGTTTGAATATAGATATGTATATTGCCGTTTCAAACAAGAAATGCTGGTCCCCGAGAGGAATGACAAGATCAAGATAGCAACTTCACTTCACTCTTACAAACAGATGATTGATGATAGCTTTGAAGAAATAGTACGACCAACAAATGGCGTATCAATACTCATTCATTCGTCTCAAGAAAGAAGGTCCAAATTCTATAATCGCTACATCCTGTATAGTATGTTATGAATGTACATATCATTTAATTGTTAAGGTAATCATACATACATACTTACATGTTTACGACCCTCGATATGATAGATAAGTATGACAACACGGAGGACGAGGATTACTGTAGTTGGATGGATAAAGTGTTGAGCGAGCCGCACATCTTTAGCATTACCTTCATGGATTGCCAAGAGACACCATTCGACCAGGAGTTCTGGAACAATGCCACTCCCTTCTTTGAGAAATTGAGAACTCGTAACGATGCGCCACACTTGATTGAATACCAACTGATGACCGGATTGCTGGTGCCAGCGTTACGACATGTACCCATCAGCTCTCTAGTATTCAATCAGTACCCCGCGCGAATTGATGATTATGGGCCACAAGATTATCGACAGGGAGATACTAGTCATCTTCCACTGTCATTGACCTCACTCAAAATCTACGTTGGCTATATCTTCCATCCTGGACTAGACCTGACTAGCCTAACACGACTCAAGACATTGGTCATCACACATTATGGAGGTACACAGAATGCGATACTTCCGCCCTCGATCACAACACTCATGCTTTGTCGCTATATCGGAAAGCTTCCATCAAGCATCACTGACCTCAGCTTGAACACACCAACCTATGACTTGAGCCAAGATCATGAAACCTTGGAAATATTGAACCTCTCCAGACAATGTCTTGTAACAAACATATTGTCCAATCTGGTCTTTCCCCGTCTGCTCAAGCTTACTATGTACTCCGTCTATTCAAAAGAGCTTATCGACATTACATTATCTCGCTTCCCGGTACTGGAAGAGTTGGTTGCGGTGATGATTGTTAGAGGGTTTCAGTCCCATCCTCTTGACTTGTCACAATCGTCATCATCACTCAAGAAGTTGGCAATCAGTAATTGTCAACAGCCCGTCTCAACTCCCGATGGCCTTCAGTCGTTGAGAATACAATTCTCTAAAAGTAGCTCGCACCAAGAACTGTGGCACCTTGGAAATACACCAACAAATATTACATCACTAACTTTGGATCAGTATGATTGTCCATTGAAGAAATGTGATATTCCAAACTCTGTCACAGATCTTAGGTTAGAAGGTTATAAGCAACGATTGGACCCATCTATTATTGGACCAAATGTGTCGAGATTGACCTGGACTGGAGGCAACAAACTAGATGTCAAGAATTTCCTTCGTCTTATGCCGCCGACCGTTCTCCATTTTGAGCTCATGATTGGCAATGCCGTCACAAGGATCCAACTCCGACGAATATCCCCAACAATATTCCTACAAACTCAAACAAACCTTCTGTTGTCTGGCTTCATCTACCTTCCAGCCATTTTGATGATATGTTAGATAGAGATGGAGACTGGCATGTCTTGAATAAATCAATACAACCAAACCAACTAAGAGTAGACATTCATTTATTCATTGCTTACGTGTGGATGATTAAGTTGATTGGATCCTTGCTGCCTTGATTGATAGAGTAGTGTTGGCATCATGGTCTTCATGTATTCGTCTCTTGACTCCACTTCCACCAGTGATCTGGTCTATTGACATACTGGACAACAATCGATCACATATCTCTATGATGTTTAGATTGCCATAATATTTGATAGCTTGGTATCTGACAGCTTGGAGCAATGGTATCATGTCCATCTTGACCTGTGATCGTTGGAATGGAGAATCATTACCTTCAAACAGATAACTGATGACTTGGTGATGGTTCATACAGGATGCATTCAAAATTGGTTCCAGTGTTGGGAGTTGTCTTTGAAGTTGTGATGGTGTGGCACATCGTTGATGAACACACTTGATGATGTCCAAGTGTCCTTTGGAGCAGGCCCAATCTATCAATCGTGCCAACTGATCATGGTTGTCATTCACACTGATGTGTCCTTTGTCAAACAGATACTCCAATACAGATGTGTTGCAATGTTCCAAGTTGATGAGCTCATTTATCCTCACGTTGTTGTTGTTGTAGTTGTTGTTCTTCAAAATGATATGTTGGATGAGATAATCTATTGTTTCCAAATCAGCACGTTTGACACTGATCTCCATTGCCCCACTCAAAAGGCTACTGGTCAAGATTTCACCATTGTCGAATGTGAAATGTTTGATCACCATCTTGATCACTGACACTGGCATGGACGCCACCTTTAAGAGTACTCTTGATAAATATAACTTTAACCCGATGTTGGTAAGTTTGGTTACCAGCTCAATCATCACATCCTCAGTGACTTTGCTGTTGGGTTCTCCAATGTGTTCGAACAATGAGGGAAAGATATCCATGTATATAGTGAACTTTGGCACTCTGTCGATGATCGCTCGGACTGTGTTCACATCACCAACTTGAAATGCACTTTCAAGGTGATTACCTGACACCAAAGATTCAGAGCACTCATTCATTGCAAATGTGATCATATCCTTGTTTCCATGTTTGATTGCCAATGATAACAGGTTGTCAAAGTCGAAGGTGAGTTTGGGAATGGTCATCAATCGTTTGATCAAGTCAACAGAAATGATGTTTGGGCCAATTCCACTGATAAAACATGGTCTCAATGTCTTTAACTTATCGTCATTAAAGTTTGATCGGATATCCAGTATAAAGTTGACAACATCCAAGTGACCACTGACCAAAGGAATCTTGAGAAACTCTAGAAATTCTATATGGTAATCGTTGCCGGATGATTGGACAAAGAGAGAGTGGATCTTTCCTATGATATCAAGATGACCGTGTTGCAAGGAGTGTCTGAACAGAGTGGAGCACTGTGGCTTGGGAAGGAATGGAAGTAGCTTGTCCATGAGGTCAACTCGTCCAAACTGGCAACATTGCTTTAGAAGTTCCAATGAGTTGGTTATATATTGTTGATCGATACAATATACAATGATTGATTTGATGTCGTGCTCAACTGCTTTGAGTAATAGTCCATTGCGGAGTTCCACACCTATGAAGGAGTGTTGTTCCAGTAGTTGGAACATCTCCAAAGCCCAGGGCTTGGTGAGCCATCCCTTGGTCATGTTGTTGATTTGCTCATTCTCTTCACTCTCTTCATTCTCTTCATTTGTTGTACGTGTGACTTTGATATCCAATTCCATGAGTTTGCGGAGGAATGATGGATGGCGGATATTTGAAATTAACTTGTCATCAAGGGCAACATTTGATGTCTGGGGAGAAGTGATTATGATGAACTGATCAAACATCCACTCCCATTCAGGATGGGAACATGATGATAAGTTCCAAAAGAATGAGTTCGTGCTTGGGTCTCGATAAAACGACATCATGGGGTTTGCCAAAAGGGTCTTGATGCATCGCAAGTCGTACTCCATTGCACTGCCCAGGAATATTAAGTTGGGGATTGTTCCAAATGTGGATGTAGAGTACTCCTTGTGGAACCATTCTAATGCGCCATAACGAATGAAATCTTCAAGGCAACGATCGTTGAACAACTGTGCACCCTTGATCTTTAGAATACCATCCTCACATTCTGAATCATTTTGCGCCTCGATCTGTCCCATGATCAGCATTCCAAGCTTCCTATCTCTGAACACTGTGTGAAACGCTGTCTCCAACTCCTTGCTTGAACTTGTTTGAACGTCATTCATTGTTGTATCTTTATGTCTGTTTGAGAATGAATGAGTTAGTAAGTAAGTTGAGATAACACGCATTGATCATGATTCAAGAACTTACGTGTGCTTAACCATTGATGTTGACGTGGTGGTGGCCTTGATCTGATCAGCGCACAGGTTGACCACTCTGGTCATTCCATGTTCATAAGCAAGGTCCATGATTCGGTGAATGGTTCGCAATCGATGTATTATTGGAATGTTGGCGAATGTCGATGAGTTGAAGTGGTACTCGAGTGTGTTGTATGCATTATCCTTAGTCATGACCATTAGTGTCCAGAGGTCAGGACGAAAAAGAGTATTGGATGATCTATTCGATATGAATCGTTGTTGGAGTAATTTTACAATGTGTAGCTTGTTGTTCATCATTGCCATTGATATGATTGAACTCAACTCCTTGTCACTCATTTGCTCTGGAGTAAACATGTTGATCACTTGTTCAATAACATGCTCATCATCATTGTACATGACATATTCACAGATGATGGGGTCATTCCTGATCTCAACCACGCGATCCAGAATGAATGTGATCTCCTCCAATGATGCAGACTCTTCACTAATGCTATTGAATATTGTCTTCCTGACATCGATCTGACCAGGATCTAATTCTTGAAACAATACCTCCATTGTCTCGCGGCACTTTGATTCAAGTGCCTCGACCAAACATTGCATGTTGTAACTGATATCGAACCGAACTTTGAGTGTGCTCATAAGCTTCAATGAGAATCTAGCGGCCAATATCATTGCTTCCATGAAATGCCCATAGTATCCATCATCATCATCATCATCATCATCATCATCATCATCATCATCATCACTATTGTAGTTTGTTGCATAATGTTCACAATTATCAATGAAATGACACACAATGTCCACGGTGATGTTGCTTCCTGATTTGTGAACTGCCTCCACCATGTTAATGATTGAGTCGCAGAAGTTCAGCTTAGGTGTTCGAGGACTGCTGAGCAGTCTTGCCATGGGCTCCGACATTTTATGGCATGTGTGTCCATCCAACTCAATCCCTTCACGATTGCGCATGAGCAACTCCTCTACGGCCAAAATGTCATCATTGTGGATCGCTTGCATCAGTGTGACTGGTGGCTTAGATTTGGTACTTGGATTGGGAATGACCTCGGTGGACATTGTTGAGTCGCCTCCATATCCATTTGTTGTTGACCTCTCCATTGCTTGTCGAATGTGCCTCTCGGACATCTTGGTGATGGTGTCGTTGCCAACATGATGATCAAAGAGGTGCTTGATGAATGATTCGTGGCCATGATCGATGATGTTTCCAAGTTCACAACCCTTCAGTAGTTGGGCGCCAACAGTAGATGAGCTAAACACTTTGAACATGTCGACGTTGCCTGTTTTGGAACAGTGAAGCAGACAATCATTGAAGATTTTCAACAAAAAATTGTCGTCTTTCTTCAATGAGATGGATGGAACAACACTCTCCATGATATAATGAACACTGTCCAACATGTTGGACACTGTCGATCGTAAGAGTGCCACCTTCAATATGCGAGTAACGTCAAAGGACTCCTCGTGCAGTACTTTGAGAAGCAGTCGAACAAACTGATCATTTCCAGTGTCAACGGCCTTCTGGAGATGTTCCATTATGCCCACTGGGAAAGGGCGATAGACATTGATTGCGAGATACTGTTGGAGTATGTCCAGGTTGCCATATTTACAAAGGTTGGCTAGAAGGTCTTTGCCAACTCTATGGTCCACCAACATGTTTGGATGTTTACATAGATGTTTGTATACAGTTGCATTGTTGTAACGCACTGCACTTGGAATCAGCAACTGGTTGTTGTGGGGGTAGTTGATGGCGACTCTGTCAAATGCCTCGATGAACATCTGTGTGGCATTGTATCGCAACATCTCAACAAGATTGCCATTGGCATGAAGTTTGGCACCTTTGATAGTTGACTTTATACAAGGTACTTGGTTGCCATCATCATCATTCTTCTTCCTTGATGTTGTTGTTGTTGTTGTTGTTGGACTACTCCATTGACGATGAATGTCACTAACATGTTGTAATATGCGTCGACACAATAATCGATTGTGAAACACTATATGTATACTATTCTTATTATCTCTATCCATTGTGTAACTTTGAATGAATGAACGAGTTATCGTCGAACACAAAACTACATCTTGGCTTTCAAAGGATGATGGTACGACATGTTTTTGCACTGGGCAAATTAGACATGTGTCACAATAATCAATGTTTGGTTGGTAATCCATTGCAGCCAATAATATTTATTGGTGTATTGTCTATTCGTTTGGAAGTTGGGTGTTGACTACACTGGATGACGCTCTGAGTGAGGTTGGAACAAGTGATGCCATGGGAGTGGTTACATCTACATCGGAATGACCTTCATCAGAACTATTGCTATTGCTATTGGTAGTGCTGTTGCTGTTGCTGTTGCTGCCGGAGCCACCTCCACTGGAGAAGCTGCTTAGACTGCCCATGCTTTCAACGCTGACTCTGAACGTCGGTATGCCCTCAAAGTTGTTGCTGCCAGGAACAACATCATCTGGCTGCCTGTCGGGCGGCGGAGTGATCAGCTCAACATTGCCAATGTTGCTAATGGCCGACTCCAATCCCTTCTCGTACTTTTGAGGCATGTGATCGGTGAACATTGTGGATGAGACGATGATCTTGTCAAAGGATTGGTTCCTGACCTTCTCGGCCACGTACACTCCCTTCTTAATCTTGACAATGCGCATCATCTTGCCAGGTGGGAACATGTGCACCTCGCCACTGTCATGATGCTCGACGTGCGACAGGTCGATGGTCGGGGACACCTTGAGCACCTTGCTGATCTTCTTGGTCAGACGCTCGCCCAGACCACCACCCGCCGACACGATCTGGAAGCCACGCTGCATCTTGGTCTTACTCTGAGAAAGGATGTTGTCTAGGACCTCGCGCAGGTAGTATAAGGAGTTGAATGAGAGACGTGGCACGAGGTCATCATTCATGGCAAAGGAGCTCACAAGCGACTGAACGACCTCGTGAGTGGCCAGCTCGTAGGAGAGAATGCAGGGCGGGCCGAACGAGTAGCAATGTAGGGGTATTAGGGGGTGCTTGTCATAGAACAAGAATGTGAATAGTGAGGCGACGCCAGCGCCCAAGCTGTGACCAGTGACGATCAGTCTGTAGCCAGGATGACAGTGGATGGCCTTGACAAGGAGCTCCTCCGTCTCCTTCAGCTTCTTGTGGGCACACAGTAGTATGCCCAGATGAATGTAGCCTGGATGCCAGTTCTTCTTTGGACCCTTATAGAAGGACGACTTGGCAACAAGGTCAGTGATGACATCGAGATGATTGAATGTGCCACGGATCGATAGGACCACCGACTTGGTCTGGTGATCGATGGCAATGAAGTGGCCTGGACTGTACTTTGAGCTGAACCATTTGGATACAATGATGTCCTCCTTCTTGATACCAGTGTGCTTTCTGATCACCTTGAGATTGGCATTATCAGTTCCAAGTACGCCTCTTAGCTTGCCCAACGTACTCTTGGACATCAGTCCAAAGTACAACTTCCTGCCATAAGAAGCCGTACAGAACTTCTGGTATCTCAAGGCTTCCTCCAACAGCAAGTGATTGGACATTGGCTCCCAACTCCTAAGTACAAGTTCTTTGTAGTAACCTATTGATTGATTGATTGATTGAATGAATGAGTGAGTGAGTGAGTATGATTCCTGGACATTGTTTTGTTTGAATGGCAATACATACTGTTCAACAATGACAGACCCATGAATATGGTCAATGTGCTATACTTCTTCTTATCGAATAGTTTGTTCAATAAGGCTGATATAACCTTCATTGTATGTCGTCTGAAGTTGGTGGATATGTTAGTCTTTGTTAATTGAGATGTGCACGGAAGTTACATACCCTTCTTCAGACAATGTATCCTCGTGAGTGGCCTCGTGCTCTCGCTCTAATCTCTCCTCTTCCTCGTGCTGTTGCTTCCTCAGCTTGTTCTTCTTCCTCAGATTGAACAAGTGTCTCCTCTCCTTCTTCTGGATCTTCTCCACACGGCACATGGTCGGACTGTTGAGGTTGGACTCGAGCATCTCGGCGACGACCCTGCGCTCACCCTCGATGACTGGCGATTGCTCATCATCAGTTGCCCAAGCACCCATCATTGGCGAGGAAATATGGGGAACTGGTGAGTGTGTCCACGTTGGCGATGAGAAGTCCATTGTAGGTGAATCGACTGATGGTGAGGCATTGAGCCCAAACAATACATTGGATTCTTTCAGCTTCTCTTTCTCTGTTGCCTGCCCCGGCTGTGGCGATGCTGGTGGCCCTTGGGACTCTTGGGTCGGATCAGAGTCTGTGAACTTATGCTCAAAGTTCTCGTCAGAGTGCAACTTGTCAATCTCTTCCCTGTGCGAATCACACAAGGAGAAGGCATTCTGGAGGTCCACATAGTTGGTTGACTTTCTCAGGTCCTTATACTGTGATGAAGCCATTGACACACCCTTTGGAACTTGAAGGGTGTTGCTGGCTGATCTAATTGATGGCATGTCCTTTGATTGATCCAGGGAGGGATTGGGTACTTGGAGGAAGTTGTTGTTGTTGGTGGTGGCGGGGGCGGAGGTGGAGACATCTCCATCCTCTGGTACTTGTTGAGATACATTGTCCTCCAATGTGAGAGGGTCATCCTTGATCACCTCCAAACAATTGATTGTTAATTGATCAGCATCCGAAGTGGGTGCAGATTGGAATATTGGTGTCAAACTGTATCGTCTACCATTCTTTCGAATAAAGGTTGGTGTATCCTTCCCTGAAGCTGTTGGTGAAGATGGTGTTGATAATGATATTGATTGTTGAGTTTGTAATGTAGTTGTTGTTGTTTCCTGGTGATGATTGTCTTTGGTAACAACAATACTGGAAGGATCTGGTATGAAGGGGAATGGAACGACTTGACTTTGTGTCAATGATATGATATTCTCATTATATGTTGTGTTGGCTGGTATTCTCCTGGAAGGACTGTATGGATCATCACTGAGCAGATCAACCATCTTTACCATCACTACCCTAGGTTGACTGGAATTCAAATCGACTTGTACTCCAATAACCTCTAACTTATTATCACCAACATCCTCTTCTACTTTATCATTATTATTATTATTATTATTATTGGATACCATTGTTTGATTGATTGTTTGTTGTTTGAATGATTTGGATTGATATGATTGATTGATTGATTGATTAATTAAATAAATAATATATATAATATATGGATTGAATGATGTTATATCTCTCTCTCTCTGAATCGGCAGGATATTTAGCCAAATGGTATTATGCCGCGGCAGCGGGCAATAGAATAACAATCTAATCTATGTAGTTGTTGTTGATATTATGATGTTGTTGTTGTTGTTGTTGAAACACACTGAGGTGAACAAGTGTATGATAATGATATATTATCATGTATTATTATATATATGTTCACCACCTTGATATGTATATATATGATGTTGGATTGATGGATGGATGGATTGAAATACAAGACTTATTTGATATATCACGCACGCGTCAATTGAATATATTATAGAGTGAGTGTTAATGGGCGGGTGCGGTCTATAATATATTAGATAATAGATGAGATGATAAAGTGAGATAATTGAGATGTCAGCGTGTGAAGTGTGTGTGAAAGTGTGTTTATATCTGCCAAGATTGAGGTAATGTAAGGGTGTGTAGGTAAAGGGGAAAGGTTAGTTAGTTGTGTGTTTGAATGAATGATGATGTGTTGACAGCAACAAGCAACAGTCGTGTGTGTACGGGTTGGTGCCTGTCATTCAGTCAACATTGTTGCTGAAGGGGTGGATGAAGTTGAGGCCCTCAATCCTTAGACCATGGTCTAATCCCTCGACATATCATATGATATCACCTACTTATATAATATATATATCTCCTTTTGTCACTCGTCTCTTCAATATATATCTGATGAATGAATGATATGAAAGATTTGAATGAGTTGAATGAATGGATGATATTGATGTTGATGTTGTTATAAGCTAATGAGAATGGAAGGTGTGAGTGTATGTATGTGTGCTTTAACTGGTTGAATGAATGAATGGCTGAATAGTTTACTTACTGATTGATTGGAAGGACATCCACTCCAAACTTAGCCACTCTATCCTCCCACTCATTCACTAAACGCCCATAGATCGTCCAGCTCTTCGGCAGATATTCACCCCCAATAGTGAATAGGGCAGAGCCGAATGGAACAACACCCCCGTTTGCCTCTCCCGCTGAAGCTCATGGTTTTTCAAAGTTATCGAAGCCCCTATTGTACTTCGCCCACCCCCTTTAGCCCCCTCTAGAAGGACCTGTTTGTTGTTTGTACCAATAATACCCCGTGTGCCCAGGCTTAGAACGTGACTCCTAGATAACCATGAATTATTATTTGTTGGATAGATTGTGGTGAACCTCACAATAACCTATTTAGTCAATGTCCCGATGACTTGCGCCATTCCATTGTCATATTGACAAAGTTATATATCTCTGCACCAGTCATCAAACATTCACACTCCTGACGTCATTGGGCGCGACATGGTTCTATCCATGGTGATGATGAATGTTGGGCCAAAGGGGTTTTGCTGGCGGGTCAGAAACAAAGTGACTGGAGTTGGACCAAGTCGATGAAGCCCGCAGGAGGTCTGTTTGAGTTTGTAGGAATAGTGTTTGGGATATTCTTCGGAGTTGGAACATTGTCTTGGCAATATTGACATTAAGATGGAGGATGGTTGGTGGCATATGCTGAATGAAATGTTTGACATCTTGTTTGTTGCCTGCACTCCATGTCAACCTCGACACATTGGGTCCAATAATAGTTGGGTCCAGTGGTTGTTGATAACATTGCAGTCTCAGATCGGTGACAGTGTCTGGAATATCACCTTGCTTCAATGGGCAATGATCATACATATCCAAGATAAGTACTGTAATACTTGTTGGTACGTCTCCATTGTGCCACCATAGTTTGTTTGACAACTCGCAACTTTGTTGAGAGAATTGTATTCTTAATGACTGCAAGCCTTTGGGAGCAGAGATGATCTGTTGGCATGGACTTAAAAGTATGTATGCATACCAAACAAGAAGTAGCGATCATAGCCAAACGGTTGATTTTCTTGGTCCGAATGAATTAGAATGGATAAGCCTGTTGGTACGATTGCTTCGAAGCTATCATCAATCAACTGTTTGTATGAGTGTATTGCAATCTTGTCCTTCCTCTTGAACTGCATTGTTTGTTTGAAGCGGCAATATACATGTCTATATTCAAACCATCTCTTGCACACCAATGTCAATGTCAATTGATCAACATTGTCATCAATATACTCTACAATATGTTTCAATATAGTCAGTGGAAGTTGAGGGGACTCCATTCATTATCTAATCTCTATCT
The DNA here is from genome assembly GCF_000787575.1 of Acytostelium subglobosum LB1. Taxonomy (NCBI): domain Eukaryota; phylum Evosea; class Eumycetozoa; order Acytosteliales; family Acytosteliaceae; genus Acytostelium; species Acytostelium subglobosum. Next base: position 54,139 of record NW_012236504.1, on the reverse strand, counting down.
GTACACTATTATATGATGTTGTTGAACAAATGAATGTGCAAGATTTGGAGTTGAATCAGGGTTGGGGCAAGGGCAAGGGTAGGGTAAGAGTAACAAGTTGGGTTTATTATTATTAGTGATAGACAACAAGCAAGGATAGGATATTCGGGATGAGTAAGTAAGCTTGCGCAACGCGTTCATGGCACAACACACACTTTTAATGACGTCCCATTTGCTCTCTCTTCCTTGGTGCAGCCCTGAGGATATCGTCCACACGCATAATCATCTCGGCAGCCTCGTGAGCAGAGATGAGCACCTGCTGCTTGACCTTGAACGACTCGATGATGCCCAACTCGTCGATATTTCCTATACATCCATCCTTCATGTTGAGGCCCACGTTGTTCTTGCCCTGGTAGTGGGCAGCCTTCATCTGCGACACCAGCTCAGAGCTGTCGTAGCCAGCGTTGTTGGCAATGATTGTTGGGATCTGACGCAGAGCTCTGGCGAACGACTCGATGGCCAGCGACTTCTTGCCTGGGGTGACGGCGGCCAGCTGGTCGACGGCCTGGGCCATGCGCATCTCTGCGCAGCCAGCGCCGAGGATGGTCCTTGTCTCGCCGACAGTGACCGAGAGCACACAGAGTGCGTCGTGGATTGAACGCTCGGCCTCCTCCAACATGTGCGAGGTTGCGCCACGCAGCACGATGGTGCATGCCTGTGAGTTTGGCAGGCCAGAGAACTTGATGACCTTGTCCTCGCCGATGATGACCTCCTCGATCAGCTTGCAGGTACCGACCTTGACCAGCTCGGGGTGGTCAAAGGTGGAGGTGATCTCGGAGCCAGTGACGAGGGCAAGACGCTCGACGCCCTCAAAGTCGGCATGCTCGATCGACATGATGCCGTGCTCAGCAAAGTACTGCTCGGGCAGGTTGTAGATGAGCTGACGGTTGATGAAACAGTTGATGTTGTGGTCGACGATCTTCTTGCACTTCTCCAACATCTTGGCCTTCTCGGCATCCTCCAGCTTGGACAGCTCGGTCATCGAGTCGACAACGACCTTGCCACCCATGATCTTGATCTTGTCTGTGTCCATGGCCGTGTTGGCGATCAGTATCTTGGCGTTCTCCAGTCGCTTGGGGCAACCGACGCCGATCTTCTTCTCCAAAATGAATCCCTCCTCTAGGTACGAGTCGCGCAGGGCACCGCCCGACTTCTTGATGATGTGAATGTGATCCAAGTTGCTGTTGCCCTTCAGTCGCAGCACGGCATCCACAACCATATTGGCAAAGTATTCCTTCTCTGTATGTAATATCTTTGAGCTCAGTGTTGTCTTTGCTATATTGATCAAGTCTTGTCTGAACTTCTCTGTTAATTTGTTGATTGATTGATTGATTCGCGCGTTAGTCGCTGTAACTCTCTCTCGCTCAATCATCCAATGATAATGAACTAACCTTTGTCTGCACCATTGTCAATGGCAGACTCGGCCAGAGTCTTCTTTGCAGTGTCCAAGGCCATACGCCATCCGTTGATGATGGTCTGTGGATGCACCTTTTGGGCAACCAGACGCTCACCCTCGCGCAACAGCTCGCCAGCCAACACACAGACACTAGTGGTGCCATCGCCTACTTCGTCGTCCTGAGTCCTCGAAATGTCGACCAGAATCTTGGCCGCTGGATTGTCGATATATATCTTTGTGAGGATGGTAGCGCCATCGTTTGTGACTGTGATCTCATTGGGGTTGCTCATCGAAGCCAAGATCTTGTCCATTCCCTTTGGTCCGAGGGTAGTCTTGACCAAGTCGGTCAAAGCGATTGCTCCTACGAATGAGGACTATATGTTTGATTGATTGTGATTGATTGATATGATCGAGGTAAATGTCAACATGCTGTTATCCTGTGCCCTGTTCATCGCTGCTTTGAGTGCTGCTTCTGCTTTGACATACCAAACGAGCGACCTCTCCTCTCTCTTCGGAGGCATTCTGGTTGTAGATTGGTACTGGTTGAAGTTGGCTCTGTGATTATGGTTTGATTGATATGTGTGAGTAATAGTCCTGTATCATTTATGATTCTTTCGCTTCATCTTAACTCGTCCCATGTGGGACTCTCGAGTCTTGATTCGCGAATCATCAATTCCTAAATCATTATTATTGTTGAACATACAGTCATTGTTGTATTTTAAATATAATGTTTATATAATAATATAATATCAAATTCAATACTCAATGAAGTGTGTAATGTTAATGATGTTTGTTTGTCTCATGAGATAGACAGCTGCTTGCGAAGTTGCCTTCTTCCCTCCAGCTCACACGAACATAAAAAAAAATCAAAACAAAGAACTTCGACTGATTTTTGTTTTTGTTTGAGTTTCGAAAAAGACCAAGTCTGTGATCTTGTGAGAGACGAACGACCATAAGTGGATATCATTCATTGTAAATATATGCCCGGGCATTAACATCAAAATCAACATCATGGAATCATTCCTGAGAATCAAAGGACCTGATTGTTCGAGTGATATATATGAAGACAAGAGGTGAATGGACACCATGCTGCCATGTGTCTGTATTTACTAGTGTTGTTTTTGAAAGTAAAGCCACATCCTCTACTGATGTTGTTGTGATTGATCTTGGTTGTTGTGTTGTTGCGCTCCATTATTATTATTATTATTGTTGTTGTTGTTGTTGCTGACGTTACTTGGATTGACAGTACATGTACCAGTACCAGTACCAGCACCAGCACCAGCACCAGCACCAACAGCACCGGGACCAACAGCCTTGCCAGACTTTTTAAAGTTCAATAGTTCTGTGGCCCTATCCACAACCTTCTTGTCCAGTGGTTTCTGCATAAAGTCATCGCAGCCAGCGTCTAGACAAACCTTGCGATGGCCCTCTTCGGTGTCGGCCGTCTGCATGATGAGTGGCGTTCGTCGCAGCCCCTTCTCTCGCTCGTAGTCCCTGATCAGCATGGTCGCTGTCAGTCCATCCATGATCGGCATGATAATGTCCATCAGGATCAGCTCGTACTTGGGGTTGGCCTTGTACATATCCAACGCCATCTGTCCATTAGACGCCACCTCCACGTCAAAGTTATGTCTCTCCATAATCTTGGTGATCAATGTCACCTGCAATGCGTTGTCCTCCACAAGTAGTACCAATGGCTTGTGTTTAACTGTTGATCGAATGAGTGTTAGTATGTATGTTTGTTTGATTGAATGAAGGTGTCCTTGAACATACCTTTAATTAGTAGTCTGTTGCATCCGATGATGCCTAGAGTGGCCAGATCATTGAGCCCACCAGTGAGCGTGGCCACGCCCATGTCGGTGAGGTTCGAGTTGAAGTTGAGATTGAGTCTAGTGATTTGGTTGAGGTTCTTGAGATGCTGCAGACCTCGGTCGGTGAGGTGGGTGCACATCGACAGGTCGAGCGCGGTCAGCGACACCAGCTTGCTGAGGTGTGCCGCGCCATCGTCTGTGAAGTCGTTGTTGAGAAGGACCAGCGTCTTGAGGTCCGTCAGCAGGCCAATGTAGGCCATGGCCGCGTCGTCGATGTGGCAGTCCGAGGCCTGCAGCGTCTGCAGCTTGGACAGCGTGGACAGCGCCTGGAAGCCCTGCGACGAGATGTTCCGGCAGCCACTGATGTCGAGGTCGCGCAGTGTGCGCACGGCGCAGATGTGCTGGATGCCCACATGAGTGATATTTACATTGTCGCTGATCTCCAGCTGCGTCAGTTTCGAGAGGCGCCTCAGGGGCTCGCAGTTGTCGTCGCTCAGCTTGATCGACGCGATGTTGAGTGATTCCAGCTGCGGGAACTGCGGCAGTTGCTTGAGACACGTGTCGACATCGATGTTGACGCAGCCCTGAAGATTGAGCTTCTGGAGCGGCACCTTGTGCTCGATCAGCTGCGCCAGGCTGTCGCCGCGCAGTCCCTCGCAGTAGCTGAGGTCGAGCGTGGTGAGGTGCTTGAGGTGGGACAGTATCGCCAGGCCGCCATTGGTGATCTGCAGGTTCTTGGAGAGATTGATTGAGACCAACGTGCTCTGCATCGCGCCTTTAGTGATCGAGAGCCATTCATCCCTGGTCTGCACTTCCTTGCCAGTGAAGTCCAGTTTGGAGAGACGACAATTCTTGAACAGATTGAGAGTGTCCAGATTGAGTATCTTTGCGCGCTGGAAGATGGACAGCAGGGTCTGACACAGCTCGTCCGGCAGCTTCTCCAGTGATTCAATGTTCTTAATATTCTTGACCAGCGCGTCAAAGCACAGGTCGATCAGTCTGTGCACCTTCTTCTGTCCCGATGTTTGAAAAAGTTGTCTAACCTTCTCCCTCGATGTGGTCGATGTCGTTGTCGATGATGTTGATGTTGATGTTGGTGTCTGTTGTTGAGCCTCTTGATGTGTGCTCTTTGATGCCTTTGTAGGTTGATCATGTTGTTTGTCTTCATCATCCAACTTCCTTTTGGCTGTAGGTGTGGATGTGACGACTGTTGTTGTTGTAGTCTCTGGACGTGTCATTGCTGTTATATTTACATTCCTGTCCATAGTACTACTATTACTATTATTATTATTATTGTTCATTGTAGACTGCGATTGTTGTTGTTGTTGCGGTGATTGATGCTGTGGTTGTTGTGGTTGTTGTTGCTGTTGCTGTGACTGTGATTGTTGTTGCTCAACGATACCGCCGCTGGCACTTGCACCGCACCTTTCAAGACCACTTCTACTACAGCCGCTGTTGAATATGATATTCTCCATAACGATGATGGGGATTTGACTATTATTGATTGATTGATTGTTTGTTTGATTGGTTGATTGGTTGAATTATTGATTGAATGAATGATTGATGTGCCTGGCTGGAAGGCCAAACACTTTAGAAGTAGTAAATATGTTTACTGTTTGCTCTCCTGTTTGTTTATCTACAATCGATTGTTGTTCACTGGCTCCTGCTTGCTCTACAACTTAATAATAATGACAATTATTTAATTAATTAATTAATATGTAATATATTGATTGATTGATTGATTATGAATAAAAATAAATAAAGGTAATCAATCACCTGATTGGTTGTCGTAACTAATCTTATCGTATATCGCTTATCGCTCTCGTGTATATATATGTAATGTTGTGATTGTTATTATGATGTTGTTGTTGTTGGCTTATTTGATTGACTAAATGGTTGACTGTACTTATTGACTAATTAACTAACTAACTGACTGACTGACTGACTGACTGATGTAAGATGATTCTCGGTCGGTGACTATCCCCGTAGTATATGTGTGTTGTTGTTGTTGCTTGCTATTGCTTTTGTTGTTTGTTTGTTTGTTAAGGAAGGGTGTGCTTATAACAACAGAGCTCTCTGATAATGATGAAGTTAGTTGTTGTTAGTGTTGAAGTTTGATTGATTGATTGATTGAATGAATGATTGTGTGTGTTGTTCTTCGGGTATGTGTGTGTGTGTGTGTGTGTGTGTGTATCTGTCTTGTCTAAGTGAGTAACAATGTTTGAATGAATGAATGAATCGAATGAATATGAATGAATGAATGTTAGAGGAGATTGAGTGAGAAGAGAGTGAAGTGAAGTGAGTGAAGTGAGTGAAGAGCACGAATGAATGAAGGACACACTCCAGGTTCACTCTCACACTCACACACACTCAACTTCACTTGTTGCCCATCTCAGTTTTAAAGTGGGTTGTCCGTTCTGTCACGGACTGGCACACACACGCGTGATCTTGTTAACGCGCCTACTTTGGCGATGTGGGTACTTTGAATGAAGTGAAAGGACCTGGATTAGACCCAATCTATGCCACAGACTTTGTCTCTTCGTCAAACATATGTTTTGGTGGAAAGTGACTCTCTCTATTTATAGATAAATGATTTTTGTGTTGTTGGGGACGTCTGCCGTCACTCACTCATTCATTGTTGTTGTTGTATCATGTTTGACTGTGAATGAGGAGGAACGCACATTACTAGATAGAGACGCATTTGGTCCAATGATTGTGGCGGGGATTCTGTTGTGAGGTGTGGCCAGAATGAGTTGATGTTGTGGCATGTCTTTCCAAGGATGTCTAGTTGATGTATGTTGGGAAGTGGCGACAGGACATAGCTTGTTGTCGAAGATGTGTTCTTGTCCTCCAAGTATTCCTTCAATTGTTCGACTCCACCTCTCTGATCAATAACTCTTATATTCTTATACAATGGGTTGTCCAACTGCAATGTCAATAAATGTTGAGGTGGCATGTATGTTTGAAGATAAACAATGTCCAAGTGTTGTTGTTGTTGATGTTGTTGAACATCCTTTTGTAGATGTATTAGTGATGGTACCACTCCAGCCTGATGAATGTATCCAAAAAAGATGGTGATCGCAATATTGAATAGGACCCAGAGTACTGCCAGTGATCGCGAGGACAGGGTGCGCGCATAGAAGTATCGCGTCGATAAGGTGGCCAATGGGAAGAGTAGTGGCAATAGGAATCGTGCCTCTTGGTGTGGCGCCATGGACAGGAGGAACAATCCACTAAATGATACAGCCACCAACAATGTTCGGACCTTCCTTGGCAGTGTCATATCATTCTGCTGCAGTGACTGATGCTGTTTCTTTGATCTGTTGCGATGTTGTGCTGATGGTCTTGTCCATGCCATTGCCACTTGATAGGCCTCAACAAAGAGGAGGATGGCCAGTGGTCCTGTCATCAATGGGAAGTTGACAAAGAGATGTGTGAGCCTGTTGTGGATGCCGTGCAGGGCGAGGTTCTCGGGATCCAAGTTGTACAACAAACTGTTGTAGGGCGTGAATGTCAAGTTGCCCGTGACCTTGGTGCCTGCTACCAGGTACGCCAGACTGCTGCTGCCTTGTGAGCTTGGGGGCAGTGTCACATGAAGATATCCAAAGTAAATGGAGTCGATGATGATGAAGATCAATGAGGCCAGGACAAAGCCTGCGGCCACACTTACACAAGTGAGCAAGGTCTTGAGTAAAGGAAGCTTGCGCAATAGCTTGATGCCAAAGTATATACCGATGGGCATGGCAAAGAAGAGGAAGGTGAAGCGGGCAAACAGTCCAAAGGCCACCAGCGCACCAATGGCCACATCATATAGTGTGTTGTGTAGTGTGACCCGGCATTGATTGGTCGTGCTACGCTTCTTTGACACGTCGTACAACAGGACCATGGTGAGAAGAGTGGCCACAGCCAGGGACTCGACCGTGTTGGAGAATGTACGTGAGTGGAAGACCAATGTCAACCAGCTTGACGAACACACGAGTAGTGCCTTCATGCATGGCACGTTGAATCGCTTGCACAGGCGTATGGTATAAGCATCCAACATGAATGAGCATGCCAATACAAACAATCTAGGCATCAACAGCAATGTATATCCATTGATGATCGATCCCTGATATCCAACCAAGTTCAAAATATGTTGAAGTGTCGAGAGGAACAAGTAGGGGATGCCAGAGTTGATCATACTAATGATGATTGAATGAATGATTGAGTGAGTGGAATGATACCATGAAGGGGAGGAGCGTCAGTGGACATACGTACGGTATAACTATTGATCTGCATGGATTGACAGGATCAAACTCCCATGGTATGTATGTGTTGTAGTTGAAGATGTCGCGGGATGTGATCTCTGGACTCTGGAAGTATTCGTCAGGGTGTATATATCCCATTGATGTCAAGCACACGACTATCCTTATGACAACCAACAGTCTATAACACCATCTTTCCAAACTACTACCTGTCGTCATTGCAATCTTGTTATTCTTATCATCGTTGGCATTATGTGATTGTGAATGAGACTGTGAATGAGATTGTGAATGCGATGACTTTGTTGTTGTCGTATGTCTCTGCTTCATATTGTTGTTGTTGTTGTTGTACTTGGATGTCGTTTGTTCAGATTGTTCGGCCTGATCTTCAGACGATGAGTTCATCGTATCTCAATGAATGAATGGAGATCTGTTTGAAGTTAATGAAGTTCATCAAAATGAGCCACTTTCAAGAAAATTGTTGGATTCATCTAGCCCTCATCAATCAAAGATACTTCACATCATCATCTAATATTGACCTGTACATTATTTAAATTGTTATACATATACATATATATACTCACAGACATCATGTCACAACAATCACATACTGATGCAGCATTGAAGAGATTCGAGATTGAGAACAACATACAGTCAGTGGATCGTGACTCTATATTCAAATATGATCAGACACAATATAATGATTTCCTCAAGTCCAAGCCATGGGCAAAGGAGTAAGCAAGCATACCAGACACTCAATCAATCAATCATAGTACTTACACAAACGAACGAACTATAAAGCCCACATTACTTCAAGACTGTAAAGATATCAGCGATTGCTTTGTTGAAGATGGTGATGCACTCGAGATCGGGTGGCAAGTTGGAGGTTATGGGTCTGTTGATGGGAAAGGTCGAGGCTCATACTATGATCATTATGGACTCTTTTGCACTTCCTGTTGAGGGAACTGAGACCAGAGTCAATGCGCAGGCTGATGCCAATGAGTACATGATCGAGTACTTGGACCTGATCAGAAAGACGGGCAGACTGGAGAATGCCATCGGTTGGTACCACTCTCACCCTGGTTACGGATGCTGGTTGTCAGGTATTGATGTCAGCACTCAAATGGTCAACCAACAATACAATGAACCATGGCTTGGTATTGTCGTATGTGTCACTCAATCAATCAATCAATCAATCGATCGATCATACTCATACTAACATTGTGACTTTGGAATGATGTAGATTGACCCAACACGTACTATCTCTGCTGGCAAGGTCGAGATTGGTGCCTTCAGAACCTATCCACAGGGCTACAAGCCACCCAATGAAGGACCATCTGAGTACCAGTCCATTCCAATCTCCAAAATTGAGGACTTTGGAGTCCATTGTAAATCGTAAGTAGAGTTATTGTTGGCAATCACCTGGACGCGTCACCTAACACCTCCGCCAACTCTTCACATTACAGATACTACCCATTGGACATTAGCTATTTCAAATCATCATTAGACTCACAGCTGCTGGATAAGCTCTGGAACAGATACTGGGTCAACACCCTTTCATCATCTCCAATCTTTGCCGTAAGTCATCCATCCACTCACACATTCATCAAGTCCGAGGTTACTAACCAATCAATCAATCAATCTAGAACCGTGACTATATCACTGGACAAATTGGAGACCTTAGTGAGAAGTTGGAGGCAGCAGAGGCACAGGTGATCAACTCAAAGTCAACACTGTTGTTTGGAGGAGGCGGTGGCGAGAAGAAGAAGGAGGAGACACAGCTGGAGAGAATCACCAGAGACAGCTCAAAGGTGTCGATCGAGCAACTTCAAGGAATCATGTCACAAGTGATGAAGAACATGGTGTTCAATGCTTCGTGCAGGCCATCCACTGCCAAGTAATCAATCGAGTTAGTTTAGTTTGATCAAGTTGCCAATCAATCGCCCTTCACCAACTATATCTTCAACATCAACTTCAACAACAATAGTCACTCGTATCATATTGTTATGAATGACTGACTGTGTCTTGTCCTGTCCTGTACTTGTCCTACCTTCTTACCAACCAACCTATCTTTGCCAATGCCATCACCTCACCTCTCTCTCTTGCAACGCACCTACAATAATAAATCAATCCAAACAAACCCTTTGCCATTGCAAGTAGTAGTATCAATCATATTATCGACTACTCTTGCCCCGATACATTGGGCCTAGATTACTTCAATACTTGCGGCTAATGGGGCAGACACAAGAGACCAAACATCTATCCATCAATCCAATGATCCCAGGACCAGGGAACAAGACCATCATCACAACGAATGTAGTTACTCAAGTTTGTTATGAACCCGACTCTAGTGTAGCCAGCCCAGTGTATTCAGAGTAGACCCGACCTCTTGCCTCTTGCTCCCAGACCATGTAAGGGTTCGTTGAGTCACCTTCACATCCTGGTTGGTGTTAGTAGATACTGGATAATGTCGTGATTGATGATCGACCAATTGCCCAAAGCCCATTTAAACTTGTGCAAATGAATGATGAATGAGTGAGAGAGAGCGTGTAACTTTATTTGAATTGTTGATTCGATCTCAGTATCCAAGTGCCTGTTCAGTTCTTGACTTGAATAATATCAGGTGTTCCTCCGACCTGCTGCAAATACCAAGATCCTTTATGATACTCTCATGCTACACAATATCTAAATATCTAGTTGTTGCTCTGAAGTGTTGAATGCCAATTCGATGCAAACCTGTAACATCATTCACAACAACTTTGCAGCTTATCATCAACAATTGTAGTTAGTTAGTAGTGTTTGTTCATAATGCGCTGCTTACTGATCAGTTCACAGTCCCACCATTGTTGGTTGTTGTTGATCTCTACGCCCCATAGACCACAGAGCTTGCTTTGACCTCAGACCAAAGCGTCTTTTCATGGCTCGAAAGGAGATTCGTACCTCATGTGCGTACACCCTCACCATTGTTGGATACCATCGCATGTATGGTCATAATCATCATCGAGGTGATGTTGGATGGTCCTCTACTCGTTGTGATGGTATTAACATAATGCATCGATCATCTCTAGAGTGAGTAAGTAAGTACGAGTGGGGGAGGGCCTGCCGCGACGGGGGATGGTATGGATGAGGCAAGTCCGCATGATCGGACACCGACCTTATTATTATTGTAGTTAGCATTTTAAAGGTGAGACAGACTTCAACAACAGACGAGTCATTATTCTTCCAACCTTTCCAAATCATCTAAACAATCAAACAATCAAACAAACCAATCAATCAAACAAATATTATCTATCTATTTATCTATAATAATCTTGTACATAACTATCTTTATTCACTACCTCTACTTCTCCTCTTCAATCACAATCTCAATACAATCACTACTCACTAATTACCAATCCATCATATATTCCTGTTCAATCATTCAATCATATCATTGTATATATATTTATTCGAAACCTCAAATGTAAGTTGAATATACATCCACATCAAGTCAATCATCTAATCTTGTATTATAATTATTCTTATTATTATTATTTTTTAATTGTCTTGATATAATAATTGATGGATCTTGTCCATTTATTGACTAAAAGAGTGTATAACGTCTTTTTGATTGGAGTAATGACATTAATATATAATATTATTAAATATAATTGTTTAATGATAGCTTGCACCTTTTATGGCAATTGACCATCTACTATGGACTCGACAAGTCCTTTTATGGAAATGTGTGCCCCACCAGATATCTGTTCGTCATTCTTCCAGTGAACCACAAATGGACGTTGGAATTGTGGGAGGCGGGTTTGCTTCCCGATGAAGTTGTGATCCCGACTGACTCGTCTCGTCTTGTCCCAAACATTCACCATTGCCATACCATCAATACACCACATCACATATGAATGAGTGCCAGACAACATCAACAATAATAACGACCATGGATCTTTCAAAGACGACTTCAATTGTTGTCACTTTCGAAAGTAGTTGTTTGTTAGTTACATCATCATAATCATAATTATCACCTATCTTTCATATATGAACACTTAACAACAGTTAGAGTAACTGTAGCAGTGACAGTTGACAATATTATATTCAGTAGTGACGACAGATGATCATCTGAATCTAGATCACATACATCCAATTATAAATCCACATCATCATCATCCCTCACTCTATCGATCGATTGATTGATTGATTGAATGATTGATTGATTGTTTGGAACATTACTGCTTATTACCAGTCAAGTCGAACAAGGCAGTCAATCTCACACCAAACATATACATGAACAGTATCCGTTTGACAGGTCCGAGGATAGCCATCCAACCATCAACGAATCAACGAAGTAATTAGCCTTACCATTATCATAATATGTAGAATGTTCGATCAAATATCTATCACATAGTGTATTATAATTGATTGATTGATTGATTGATTTATTAATTGATTGTTGTGACCATCTCTGGCATATGCAATTAGTTTCCACATCTCACACTCCATCACGTGATCGATCACTGGAGTGGGGGGTTACAGTTCACTCTGCATTGTCTCTACAACTTCGCGTACACATACACTTAAATCATATACAATGGCGGACCAAGCAAGGACAAGTCAACCACGCTCTCACTCACTCTTTCCACCACTATTGTGATTGAATGAGTGAGTGTTCATCCTACAATCACATAGATATATGTGTGTTGCATGTGTGTTGATCAATCACAACAGTCGAAGATGAATGATTGAATGTTTGATTGATTGTTGGCATGCTGCAATATGACGACGAAGACGACGACGATCATAGTGTTAATGGATATATGGGATGTATGGATTTGGTGATGACGACAAGTGTCGCTGGGTACATATCTACGATACTGTTATCACATCGACAACACTCTCCACACACACTATCACTCACTCATTCAAACGACAAACGTCTCGTCGATTACGGATCCCTCCCTCGCCACATCCATCCATCCACACTCGCACTCACTCACTCTGTCACTCAATCACTCAATCAATCAATCTCTCCAATGTGTGTGATCATAATGAATGAATGAATGATCAGCTGAAATGGAGGGAGGGTCACATGATCTGCTCCAACACCGACATGTCCATTATACTTCCATTGTTGTGTGTTGACAGTCAGCCATCAAGCCAGGCAAATCAGTGTGACTGGAAGATAAAAGCCTGCTTCCATCAACTTCATGACCACTCCCTCTCATCAGAAGCAGAGAGCGCGCGCGCGAGAGATGATGGATTGATGGATTGATGGATGGATGGATCCAGCCAGTCTTGTTGTTGGACTATTTACTCACTCCTCTCTGGCGTTTCCCAGATTCACTAGTGCATTCCAACTCCAGGTATCTCTATATCTCCATCTGGCAATCAATCAAGCCAATCAATCGGACTTAACAACTTTACAGAGACAGACATCATCGGTAGAACCAGAAATTGCAGTCATATAATATCATCTTGATATCCATCAGCGGCAAACGGAAACATCAGCAGCAACAACAGCGACAGAAGATTAAGGAACCACAGTAGGAAAGCTTGTCCAACCAGTCAACCATCCAATCCATCCTGCCAACCAGCCAGCCAGCCAGCAACCAATCCCGGTTGATCTGTTTATTAGGTACGTGTGATATGTTTGTTTGTTTGTTGTTTATTGTGGCCGAGCACTCCATCCCATTCCTGTAATGCTCTTGCACTCTCCTCTCACTCACTCACTCAGTGGTCGCGATCGCTCGTGACTGACTGCACGCCAGACAGTGAGCGCCATGGTGTATTTGAGTCCATCCAACTAACTATAATCTTCTCTTCTCCTCTCTTTCCCTCCTTCCTTCCTTCCTTCCTTTCCATTCCCTAGATCTCATCTAGCCCCCACCAATCTCATTGACACATCATCATCAATCACCATCGTCATACTCCTTGGTCAGTATTAGACATTATTTATAATAATAATAATAATGAATATAGTATCACCTCAATCATCGTTTGGTACATTCAGCACAACAATGAGCAGTCCATACCATGTTGGTGTCGGTGGAGGTGGTCATCACGTTCAATATGCCACACAATACCAATATATTCCTCAATCAACTTCCACATCAACTGATATATACACCAACAACCTCAACAACCTAAACAATACCAACCTGGACTCATCAATCAATTATGATCTCCATCAATCCAACAACAACAATATTTATAATCATAATCTCCAAAGTAGTAGCGGTGACATTGTAAGTACCTACCATCATTCACTCAATCAATCAATCAATCACACTCTAACTAACTCATTCAAGGACAAGGTATACCTCCCGGAACAATGTGATACAATTTTGACCGATGCCAATTGGGACGAGAGGGAGACTATGATGCTCATTGAGATCGCCGGTACCTTGGGCTTTAACTGGACTGAGGTGGGAGCCCATATGAACAAGTGCCCTGAAAGCTGCCAACAACGATACGACTTGGTGATCAAAGTGTTTGAAGCCAAGCCATTGACGCAGTCCTCTTCGGCCGTGTCATCTGCTGATTCCACATCTTCCAACTCAACAACATCATCTTCATCCTCGACATCATCATCCTCCTCATCATCAACAACAAACTCAAAGGATAACTCAAGCTCATCACCAGAGCACTCACCAAACCTCAACAGCTCACTCCAGTCCCCCACGGACGATGACCAACATAGTGATGACAAAACTTATGATGGCAGTAGACGAAGGAAGTCAACCACAACCATGGACGCCAGTTCAAAGAAACGACATAGACGCACTGCATCCGAGATTGATCGCACATATCGCTGTTACCTACCAGCCTGCAACAAGTCCTATGGTACTGAGGGCGCGCTCAAGATGCACATCAAGTTGAAGCATCCAGGCGCCAAAATACCAAGCTCCAACTTCTCGCCAAGTCTCATCGCCTCCAACTACTTTGCCAACCGTCTGGTGTCGCCATACTACTCACCGACATTTGTTGCTCAGCCATATCCTGGCCATCATGCCATGCCTGGTGAGCCAATGGGTCCGGTCACATGTGGCAGTCCATTCATTTCGCCAAAGAACACGCCACAGTTCTCCCCAATGGCACTCTACTCTCGCTCGCCACGCCCCATTCTCCCTGCATCCGCGGCCGCCGCCGCTGCATCAGCAGCCGCAGCCAACTCATGCGCCATGATGTCTCCGCCTCTCTCAGTTTGCCACGGTGCCATGCATCCTGCCAAGATGGAACAATTCCAATTGCAACCATCAACCGATCAGAGTTGCCAACAACAACATCAAGGTCATCAGCCCCATGCACAGGCCCAGGTCCATCACAGCCAACCCCAACCCCAGCCTCAAGTCCAACACCCATCACCATCGCCAGTTCCAACCTCTGGTGCTGTTTACAAGTTCTCAGATGTACCCGCGTTGTCCATCACTATTGGAGCTTGGGAGAAGTTGTCCAGTTACTGCGGCGACTTGGTGGCACGCTTCTCATATACCGAGCGCAAGTTCATTTGGGAGGTGATCGATCAGACATCGATGTTGGCCAAGATGGAGGTGAACTTTGATGATGTGTCCGCTTTGGAGCTCCTTCCCCAACCAGACGGATTGATAGAGTTGGTTGTGATGGTGACCGTGTCTCCATTGTTCTTTGAGGCCCACCATGAGGAGGTTGCAGGCGGCCCAGTCTACAGACAGTGTGGCGACTTCACCAAGGGTGAGGCGTCAATGTGCATGAGACATGTGTTGCGCTTCAATCCCAATGCCTTGATAGCACCACTCGATGCACTCTGTGGAGCTGACCCAAGGTTCAACTCAATGGTCAACCAATATAAGATGCGCGACACTCTATTAGCATCAACTACAACGATGTACTATCAACAACATCAACATCAACAGCAGCAACAACAACAGCAACAACAATCTCAACCTCAACAACAATATTTATACCAACCATGTGAGGTTCACCAGTCTCCATTGGTGACATCCACTGGACATCCAACTCAAACACCTCCAGAGCTCCAACTCCAATATCAACAACACCAGCAACAACAACAACAACAGCAACAACAACAACCTATATTCTTCAAACAACCTATTCCTCATCATACATTGTACATCCCATCATCCTCTATCGATCTTTTGCCCGACATACCCGAGGTGACTACAATCAATGGCAACAACAACAGCGATATAACAAACAATAGTGTACAGACACAACAGACACAACAACAACAGACATCAGTGTCATCCACTCCACTCTACTCCTCAACCGAACTCAATCTAAACCGTTGCTTCAACGACATTGGGCTATACAGTCCAGTGTTTGTGTCTTCCAACAATAACATCTCCAACATCTCCAACAACAACAATGCCATTGCATCGCCAACCGGGACAAACAAACCATCCATGTAAATAAATCAATTATTATTTAGTTTCCCAAGTCCAGACTCTAGATCTAGAACATAAATTTGAGCTACTTTCACACAAAAAAGAGTGAAACAGTCAAGTCTCTTGGTGAGGCCGGTTGAGTCTCTTGAATTTCTTGGAAGTGGTCCGTTGTCAATTCCATCTTTGACAAAGATCACCCTCTTTGACATCATTTGAATCACTTTAAAACCTAGACTGAAGTTGTACAAGTTGTAACATGGATAACTACATTGGACAACATAATGACGACAATGATGATGATAATAATAACAATGAGAATGGATCATCTTCTTCAAATATATTCATAACAAGAAAGAAGGCCAGACTGAGTACAATTGATCCAAGTCTCAATAAATGGAGCGCAGCAACTTCAACAACAACTACAACCTCTACAACATCTACAACATCTACATCATCCACAGCACAGAGGAATAACAATGGACTTTCAAGACCTGCTCAACAAACGAGCAAGGGTGGCGCATCTACATCAAAGAGGGCTGCGAACAGCAGTATGATTAACAATAACAACAATAACAAAAACAAGAATACAATGACAACGAAGCAATCATCATCATCATCACAGCAATCATCATTCTCTGGTCAGACACTGGACTCACTTTCAAAGATGGGAGTGTCAACTATGAGTTCAAGATCAGTCGAGGAGAATGTTATCAATTCGATCGATCAGGCAATCGCGCAAGATCAGATCAGAGAGCTTACAAAGAAGCTTAACAAGGTGCGCAATGAGATATCATCAATACAAGACTTTATCGAGAAGAACCATGATCATATAAAGGCCACTACCTTTGCACCCAAGTCTGCCATCGATCCTGAAGAGGTCATCAACAGTTTGATTGTGTTAAAGACTCTCAAGGTATGTGTACCTCGTGGCTAGTTCGTACCATAATCACTGCTAACGATTGATTGATTGATTGATCGAGTAGCAAAAGAGACTTGATGAGCTTAATGCTGAGGAGAGGAAGCTCAATGGCCAAAAGAAGAAGTTGGAGGAGGATCTGCAGAAGATGGAGAGGCAGAAGAAGTACAAGCCAGCCAATTCTGCAGAGTTCAATGCGCCAAGCTCACTGGATCGTGCCTTTGGGTTTGGTGGCCAGTCAAGGGAGAATGAGAAAGAGAGGCTGATAAGAATGGGCAAGATCACTCCATTCGCAAATGTGTATGTACATTCAATCAATGAATGAATGAAGTCTGGCTTGGCAAGGTCTAATCAATCAATCTCGCGAGATAGACAACAGAGCAGGAAAGCAATCGTTATTCCAGTCATGGACAATACAAGTCAAGCTGGAGGTGGAGCAGGTGGTAGATCAAGTCGGTTGGATAGTGGTGGACGCTATTCATCAACGACGAGAAGAAGCAAGGGTCTCAAGCCTGGTGTCAACTCTGCCGCTGCAGAAGAGCGTCATGAGAAGCGAAAGAAGTGGATGGAGAATGCCAACAAACAGCATTCCAAAAAGTCAACAACATTCTACGATGATCTCAAGAATGATGACATTGTGCTGAGCGACGAGGAGGAGGAAGAGGAGATCCAAGACGAAGATGTTGTTGACGAGGCGATGGAAGTAGACAACGAAGTGAATGAGGAGAATGACGAGAGTGCAATCAATGTTGACGGCAATGAAGATCCTGTTGATGTTGATGCCGATGATGATGGAGGAGAAGAACATGAAGAGGATGACGATGACGACGACGACGAAGTGATGGAGGTCAAAGATGACGATGAAGATTACATAGACGAAGAAGAGGAAGAGGAGGAAGAGGAGGAGGATAACCGGTCAAAGAAAAACAAGAAGAAGGAGAAGATATCAATTGACATACATCAAGAGCTGTGGCGAGACGATGCCAACGAGAGCAACTATCAGGATCGACTGTACCTTTGGAAGAAGGACAGATTACGCAAACAAACAAACTACACCAACAAACTGCTGGGCATCAGCAACAGACCAGTGACCACCTCAGCTCAGCAGCAACAACCACTGGACGAGAGTGAGATGAGCCCAATCACCACCTCCGAACACCTAGACGAGAACATTGATGTGGAGGACGAAGATGCCATTGTAAACCTGCTCAATGATAACTCACAAGGCGAGCTGGACGACAAACAAGAGATTGAAAATGAGCAGGTGCTCGAGGAGGAGGTGGCTGAGTTGGACAAGTCACTGGAGGAGCAGGACGACGATGATGAGTTTGGCGAGGACTTCCAAGTCGACGGCGACTTCAAGATACCATACGAGGTATATCACAGACTGTTCGAGTATCAGGTCACCTGTGTCAAGTGGATGTGGGAGCTGCACAACCAAGAGTGTGGTGGCATCATCGGAGATGAGATGGGCCTTGGCAAGACTGTCCAGATCATCTCATTCCTGGCATCACTTCACTACAGCAAGATGCTTGGAGGCCCAGCACTCATCATTGCACCAGCGACATTGCTCTCCAACTGGGTCAAGGAGATACACACCTGGTGGCCTCCATTCAGAGCCATTCTCTATCACTCCAGTGGCACAAGTAACAAGGACAAGAAGACAATGAAGCAACTCATTGAGACCGTGGCATCCAAGGGTCACATCCTGATGACAACGTACGAGAGTGTTCGAATCAATCAAGATACTCTACTCAAACATCATTGGGAGTACATCATCTTGGACGAGGGACACAAGATACGCAATCCCGATGCCGACGTAACACTCTCGGTCAAGCAGTTCCCGACCAGCCATCGAATCATCCTCTCTGGCTCACCCATCCAGAACAAGCTCACTGAGCTCTGGTCGCTCTTTGACTTTGTGTTCCCTGGCAAGCTTGGCACACTGCCCATCTTCAAGACGCAGTTCGCCGTGCCCATCTCACTGGGAGGCTACGCCAATGCCTCCACGCTGCAGGTGCAGACGGCCTATCAATGCGCCGTTGCTCTGCGCAACTTGATATCGCCCTACATGCTCCGTCGTATCAAGGCTGACGTGCTGCAGTCCCTGCCGTCCAAGAATGAACAGGTTCTGCTCTGTCCTCTGACGCCATTCCAAGAACGCGAGTACCTTAAGTTCTTGGCGAGCAATGAGGCCACAGATGTGCTGGATGGCAAGAAGAACCTTCTCTACGCTATCGACATTCTCAAGAAGGTGTGCAATCATCCCGACATCCTGCTAAAGGACGGTGAGGACAAGCCGTATGATTACGGCAATGTGGAGCGATCTGCCAAGCTCAAGGTGGTGCAGCAGATTCTGCCCATGTGGCAGCAACAAGGCCACAAGGTGTTGCTGTTCTGCCAGACCAGACAGATGCTCGACATTGTCGAGTCGTTCATCGTCGAGTGTGGCCTCACCTATCGAAGAATGGATGGCACTACGTCTGTCAAGACGAGACAGTCGTTGGTCGAGGAGTTTAATCAAGATCCGACTCTGTTCATCTTCCTGCTCACGACCAAGGTTGGTGGATTGGGAATCAATCTCACTGGCGCCAACCGTGTCATTCTGTTCGATCCCGATTGGAACCCGTCCACCGACATCCAGG
Organism: Acytostelium subglobosum LB1; assembly: GCF_000787575.1. Taxonomy (NCBI): domain Eukaryota; phylum Evosea; class Eumycetozoa; order Acytosteliales; family Acytosteliaceae; genus Acytostelium; species Acytostelium subglobosum. The sequence continues at coordinate 34,719 of NW_012236504.1, read as the reverse complement.
CGAGGGAGCGTGTGTACCGTATTGGCCAGCTCAAGTCCGTCACCATCTACCGATTGATGACTACGGGCACGATCGAGGAGAAGATATACCATCGCCAGATATACAAGCAGTTCCTCTCGAACAAGATCCTCAAGGATCCACGTCAGAAGAGATTCTTCAGGTCGCGCCACTTCAAAGATCTCTTGTCCTACAACAAGGTGGTCAAGGGCTCAGAGACTGGCGATATCTTCAATGGAACAAACTCAGAGATCCTACCCGAGGACTTTGCTGCGAGCCAGCAGAGGAAGAGGGGCAACAGTGGTGTTGACAGTCCACCAGCCGCCGATGCCGACAGTCCAACATACCAGACGCGACCATATCAGCCAGGCGGAGGCAGCAACGACAACAACAACGACGATGAGACCAAGGAGTCAGAGGATGCATATATTCTCAAACATTTGTTTGAGAAGGAGGGATTGAAGAGTGCTCTGAAGCATGACAGCATCATGGAGCAATCAGGACCCGAGGCTTCTTTGTTGGAGAACGAGGCAACCAAGATTGCCAACAAGGCTGTGGAGCTCATCAAGTTGTCGAGGGCCAAGATCGAGTCACAAGGCAATCGACTGTCGACTCCAACATGGACAGGACGATCGGGCACATCGGGCATCCCTTCGACCTTGGCTGGGCACCCACTCGAGGGTCTCATTGCCAGTCCTCCACCAGCAACAACAGGTGGTAGATTCGGAAACAAGAACAAGGCTATCTATACCCCAGCATCTCCAACACTCCAGCCCATCGTGTCGATCATACCGGACAACAAGATGAACAACAACAACAAACCACTGGTGGGTCAAGCCGGCAAGGCCAGTCTGGACTCCTCTGCAATCCTCTCCACACTGCAACAATCGGATATCGAGAAGGCATCCGAGATGTTTGGTGGAATCAAGCCGTCGGACATCATCAAGAACATCTTTGATTTCCTCATGAGCAAAGGCGGCAACTCAACTACACAGGCCATCATTGATCACTTTGCGCTCTCGATATCAGCTGACCAAGCTCCCTTGTTCCGCAGCCTTCTGAAGAGTGTAGCAGTGTTTAGCAAAACCCTCAAGCTCTGGACGATCAAGCCAGACCTCTAAGTATTTATTAAACATTGCGACCCAGAGTGTGGAATCATTCTTGAGTTTTAGGATTGTGTGCTGATGTTTGTGATTGCGAATGGATCATCAATACACAGCGAGTGGTGAAGACGGTCAAACTCACAATGATGGTTGATTGGATGTGTGAGTGTGTGCTAAACTGAGCCTTGAAGTGGTTGAATGATCAATCCGACAATTGACCAAGCGCACACAGGTGTAGAGCCAATGATGGGGGTTTAATGTTTGGAGACCCCCTTACTTACATTTGCCCTGTAATTCCATTCCCCATTCATTCGACGATGTATGTGATTGGAATCCAGCCAATCATACAAAGATGTGGACATTAAATATTCATATGATGTTTAGCCTCCCACGAAAAGAATTTAAATAGTGTAATGATCATTATTGAGGAGGAAGGATAATTTCCAATACACTCGAATAGTTGTATGAGTGTTTGGTAACTTCTATGATGATTGTTGGATCATGCTGTCTGACTGACTGGCAACCTCACCTCCTCCTCCTCCAGTGATATCTTGTGATTGATCATTGATCACATGATCATTTGCAAAATTGGAGTATTTTGGCTCAAAATTGATCATTTCTTGAACTTACCAGAATTTACCAAATATGAACAAGATAGGGTAATAAATAAAAATATAACTAATGTTATATTCTTCATTGTTATTTGGAAACTATGGGATAAAATAAAGAATTAATTATTATTACCTAATATTATTTTTCGAATGAATCACACTGTCCAGGCTGGTTTGTGTAGACGTTGGTCCAAGCAATGAGAACATCCATTTGGCCATGATCACCACTCAAACCTTCTTTATCCAGGGTATCATCTGGGATGACTCAGCCAAGAACCAGGTATCCTCGACATGAGAAAGAGGTTCAACGGTGCCACAATGGTTCTGAAGGATAGCACTGGTAAAGAGATCTCGAGGACCACTGGTACCAATGGTGCCTACCTCTTCAATGGCCTCAACGATCAACTCTACTGCATTGAAGCCATACCAACATCACCCAACTACGTTGCTGGTCTCTACAAGAATGACAACGCCTTCAACAATGGCAGAAATTGCTTCGTGGCCAATCCAAGCAAGAGCAATGCTCACTTTGGTAAGTTAGTGATCATACCTGGAACCATTCCACCACTCACTCATCATTTAATCACTCAACTATTGTAGCGCTTGTCAAAATTGATCTGTATGATAGCGAGTACCGTGTTATTAGATCCGCGTTAACCAGTGTGGATGGAAGCTATGAGTTCCATGGTCTTAACGCTTGTGTGTACTGTGCCTCTGGCTTCGACACCAATGAAAAGTTAGTTCCAGAAATGACAACGTCTACATTGACGGTTCCCACTGCTTCCATCTTGGTCCAGACGTTGATAACGCTCATTTGGGTATGTCAACAATGAATCAATCTAATAATCGATCACTCACTAACTCGTCAATCAATCAACCATGGTAGCCACGATCAATGAGCCAGCGTATAGTGTTGCTGGTGTGATATGGGATGATACCCTGCACAAGAATGGTCTGTTGGACAAGAATAGCAAGGTTGATGGTACTAAGTTGGAGCTCAATCAAGACATTTGATCAGAACCATTGACTATGCCACTGGAGAGTTTGAACTCACTGGACTCCCCGCCGGATCATACTGGGTCAAGGCCACCCCAGGTGACTCAGCATTCACTGCAGGTCCCAAGCAAAACGACAACGTCTTTGAGAATGGCGAGTACTGTTTCAATGTTGGTCCATCCATCACCACCGCACATCTTGGTATGTAACCCATTCGTGGAACTATCCCATCCGCCACACTCACTGACCCAACCCCCATCAATCATACAGCCTTGGTCAGGAAGACCAACAAGGTATCTGGATTCATCTGGAATGACTCTCAGAACAACAAGGGTATTATGAACAAGGACAAGCCATTTGGTGGTGTTCGCATGGTATTGAGCAAGGATGGCAAGACTGTGGCGACTCAAAATGACTTGACTGGAGCCTACTCATTCGAAGACCTCACACCCGGCAGCTACTGTCTAACCGCCTCCAGAACCGACAACACCTACTCCCTCGGTGTCAACAAGAACGACAACCACTTCACCAACCCAGGCGGCAAGTACTGTTTCAGAATCATTGATTCAGATGTCACAGATGCCAACATTGGTTGGGTCAAGATGTTTGGATTGGATGTTGAGGTCTGGGATGACTCTTTGCTGAACAAGGGCATTCATGACCCTACAAAGGTTATGTCTGACGTAAAGGTTGAGGTCATTGACGCAGAGGGCAAGGTGATCAGCACTCTTACCACACCACAAGGTCCCCTCCACATTAATCTTCCACAAGGCAGCTACTGTCTCGCTATTAGCAAACCAGACTTCCTACCATCCGAAGCCCATGACCAAGACAACCACTTTGATGACAAGGGTACACTGTGCTTCGATCTCGACACTGACAATGTTAAATACCTTGGAGGTATGTATCGCAACACGTTCAATCCATCAATTAATTGACACTAACACCCTTGATTAATCAATCAGCCTTATACAAGCCAAGGACTAAGTTCTCTGTGTCTGGATTCGCTTGGGATGACTCTGAGCTCAATCAAGGCACTTTGGACAAGACCAAGCTATTTGGTCCATGGGGAATGAACCTCACAGACAAGGATGGTAATGTGTTAGAATCAAAGACTGTGACCGGTGCATACTCCTTCACCGACCTCGATGCTGGCGACTACTGTATCAATGCTACTTTGAAGGTTGCTGGTAACCAGTACTACTGGTGGGGCATGCCAAGAAAGGACAGCAAGTTCGATGGCGGCAAATACTGTTTCACCCTCGGTCCAGATGATATCACCAATGCCCATATTCGTAAGTTTGATTGATTGAAGATATATCAGTGCACTAACATTCGACAAAATTAGGCTCCACCAAGTTACTCTCATACAGCATTAGAATATGGGATGATACCACTGACAACCAAGGAATATTCGATGAGGACAAGCTGATCCAAGGAATCAACTTTGAGTTGAGGGACGAAGATGGAGTGCTGATCTACAAACGAGCTTCATATGGCGGTGCACTCATTCTTAAGGGTCCACCAGGTAAACTGTGCATCAACCTGCTGCCACCATTTGGCAAATACATCCCATCCAGTGTCATGAAGAACGACAACATCTTTGACAGCAATGGCAGGTACTGCTTCACTTTGGACAAGAGTAACCCATCAATCAAGGGTGCCATGGTCAGGACCGTGTTCAATGTTTCCGGTTTCGCCTGGGATGACTCGGCCAGCAACGCAGGTCTCCTCGACACTTCCAAGCCATTGAATGGCGCGATGAAGATGGATCTCACGGACAAGGATGGTCAAGTGCTCAACTCTGTGCCAACGTTCAATGGAAACTTCTCCTTTGCTGACATGCCAGCTGGCGATTACTGTCTCAAGGCCACACCCGTCGAGACCAAGTATCACACCTGGCTCATTCCCAAGGGTGACAGCAAGTTCAAGGACTTATCATACTGTTTCACTCTTGGTCCAGATATGATCGATGCCAATATTCGTAAGTCACGTGGATCATACGCTCATTCGATCGATCACTCACTCAATCCATCAATCAATCAATCCAGGTGCATCATTATACCGCAACTACACATTGACCGTTTGGGATGACACTGTTACCAACCAGGGTCTGTATGATTCTACTAAGAACATCTCTGGAATCAAGGTTCAGTTGAAGGATGCCGAGGGTTCCACCAATTACCCACTCTTGACCACAACAAATGGACCTCTGAAGATCAGGGCACCCCAGGGTATGGTGTGCATGACCCTCACTTCCCCCGATGGCAAGTACGTCCCATCCACCGTCAAGAAGAACGACAACCTCTTTGACAGCACTGGCAACTACTGCTTCAAACTCGAAAGAGATGGACTGGATCTCAAGGGTGGTATGTATCATCAATATTTGATTGATTGATTGAGAGAATGAGTGTAATCATACTGATCAATCAATCATCATAGCCATGGTCGAGGCTCCAACGTTCAGCATCAGTGGAAATATTTGGGATGACTCGGCACTTGATCAAGGAACACTTGATATCAACAAGCCATTGGCTGGTGTGGTCATGGTGCTCAAGGATAAGAACGGAAAGGATTTGATCACTTTGGACAACACTGCCACTAGTGCAGGCACTTATGAGTTTGAGAACATACCTGCAGGCGATTACTGTATCCAGGGTACATACACTGCTGGCGGCTACTGGCCATCACTCAAGAACAAGGACTCCAAGTTTGACAATGCCGGTGTCTACTGTTTCAAGCTGGGACCAGACATCACCAATGCCCACTACGGTCTGATCAAGACGCACAAGGTCAGCGGCTCAATCTGGGATGACAGCGCCGACAAACAAGGAAAGCTCGATCCATCCAAGTTGGTGCCAAATGTCGATGTCACAGAGACCGATGCCAGCGGCGCCACCTTTGTCTTCAAGTCCATGGGCAGATACTTCTACTACGTCAAGACCACCCAGAACATTTGTCTCCAATTGACTCCACCAGCTGGATACACTGCACTTGGAACTGTTGTCGGTGACAACAAGTTTGACAACACCAACAAGGCTTGTTTCTTGGTTGACAAGGACATGCTCAATGTCGATGGTGCTCTCATCAAGTCCAACAGAAGAAGATAGACGATCAGTCATCCATTCATTCAAACATGTTTCAATCATTAATACAATCAATCAATCAATATTCAATAAAGTAATCATTAATGATGGGGCTGGAATAGTTCCAGCCTCCGCCCCACATCCTACACCCCACTCATACACAACACTATCAATTGATGAACTTGAGAGAATCAATCAAAGAAAGAGATAATTCAAGTTATGTCATATACTACACCTCCTATTAAGCTGACATTGGAAGACATCCAATCATTCAATGAGAATGGATATATAATACTACATGGCATCATTGATGATCAAGATACATTGAAGGTGTTTGAAGATGTACAAGTTAGATTAGATGACTTGGAGTCATTGCTTATCAAACATAATAAGATACAACAACAACAACAGACTACAACTACTACTGAGGAGCAAAGACAAAAGAGAAAGAAACTTGCTATAGGACATCAAATAGAGTTGTTGATGAATGATCTTCAACAGAGAGTGTTGGATATGGAACGTCTGTTCAAGGGTGCACCCATCATGCTTCATACAAAGTTCGCAGGTAGACTGCCACACTCCTTTGGTCATCTGATGACCAAGCCTGTATTGCTAGACATCGTTCAACAACTGCTTGACACAAGCGATATCAGTGGACATCCAGAGTGGAACCTACGCGTCAAGACACCAAACAACAAGTCATTCGACGTGCCCTGGCATCAGGACGCTGCGTACCTGTCTGAGGGTGCAGAGAAGCTCGACCAGATCACCTGTTGGATACCCTTGGTGAACATCACTAAAGAGAATGGTCCGCTTGTGATGATTAGACAGCAGCCAGACCAGCCACTCTACACACACACCCTGCAACGTCTACGCGGCACAGATGATCTTAAGGACTCGTGGTACCTTGAGATCTTGGAGAGTGAGCTACCAGCTGACAGACAGGTGGTTGAGACAGTGGGATTGCGACGAGGCTCAGTTGTACTGTTCAAGAACAGTACAGTACATCAAAGCTTGCCAAACATGAGTAACTCTGTTCGTTGGACTGTCGACTTTAGATTCCAAAAGACATCCGATCCAAGTGGTTTCAATCCCATCGACGTGGACCAAGTCAGTGGGCAACCACTGGAACAACAACAGCATCAAGAGGTCAAGATGAGTCTAAGGAGTGCCAGCCAACGTGCTGTACCAATTGACTATGCACATTGGTCTGGTAACAAAGATATACTTATGACAAACAACAGCAGTGGCGATAACAACACTACGACAACAACAGAAGGAGAGATTGATTATCATATTGAAGGACCTTGGTTTGACCGATGGACACGTGATACGAACATCTCTTCCAGCTCCCCCAACTAATTATATATATGTTCAAATACATATATCCCGATTGGTTGTGTATACATACATACATACACACAAACAGATAATAATAATATTATTTGTATTTATATTTGTACACACACATAAGACAATACTTACAACAATCAATCGCATATATATATATATATATTTATATAGACATCTGTTGTATTATTATGGTCATGTCCCCATCTCTGTTCTACACTTACCCCCTCATCCATCTCTATCTATCCAACACACACACACACATAGACAGAGACACTACTTCAATCAACGACTTAATCGACAGAGTGTTCATACACACCCATACACACTGCATTCGAGATCCGCACATCGTTCTGCAGAAGTGCATGAGGATAGTGGATTGAAGGATGAATCGTCGCTCCTACATCGCGATGTCTTGTCCTGTTTTGTCCTGTCCCATCCCCTACGTCTATTGTTGACTTGTTGACTTGTTGATGTTGTTGCACTGCACTGCCCTGTTGCTGTTCCAGCTATTGCCACCTCAGTTCATTCACAATATTGTGATTGTTTAAGGACCAACAATAACAACATCGAATTATTGTATATAATAATAATCATTTAGAATCAATCAATCAACCAGGTCTTAGAAAGTAATGGAGATCGATAAGACTACCCAGGAAACTGTTCAATCAGAAGACAATAATAATAATAATAGTAGTAGTAGTAGTAATAACAATAATAATATACCACAACTAGATCAAGCACAAGATGGGAATAATAATAATAATAATAATAATGATATAGATAGTGACGATGATAATGATGATAATATAGATATACATTGTAATACGAGTATAATATATACAAATACCAATGGATCGACAAATGTAAAGGATTTGGATAATGAAGAGGATGACAGTTATATAGATAATGATGACGAAGATGACGATGATGATAGTTATGAAATCGATTCAAAAGATGAAGATGAAGACGAGATAATCACGCTGGTAGATTACTCTGATCAATTGATGTCAATTGCCATACCAGTGAGCATCACTATGATATTGGTAGTTGTGATCCTGCGTACGATGACACAATTCCAAATGAGAAGTGGAGCATCACCTCTGTCAGTACTTGCCAAGCTATCACTATTCGAAACAGACAACAAACTTCAAAAGGTTATTCTATCGACTACCATCAACACATTGACCTTCCTCGGTGTCACTATATTCAGCACAGTCATGATGGTTGTACTCTACAAGTTCAAGTACATGAAGGCATTATATGGATGGCTGCTAATCACATCACTCCTAATCTTGGGAGTGTTTGGAGGATTCATTCTCGCGTATGTAATCCTGGATATACCCTCCCGATCATGTTCCCGACTGACATATCCCTTCCCTGATTACAGATTTGTCCTTACATGTGTCAACCAAGCATTGGACTATGCAACTTTTGTGATCATCGTCTGGAACTTTAGTATTGGAGGAGCAATGTGTATATTCTGGCATAGTCCAAAGCTGATCAATCAGTTCTATCTTATTATCCTTAGTGTTATTATGGCATTGTTCATTGCTAGATTCCCTGAATGGACAACATGGGCATTACTCACTGTTGTATCCATATACGACATCTTTGCCGTGCTGTGTCCCAATGGACCTCTAAGGAAACTGATCGAAATATCAAAGGAGAGAGGTGGAGAGATACCCGCTCTTATCTATAATGGTAGGTCATTATCTCTGCGATTATCCAGGAATTGTTATTGACATAACTCCCCAATCACTTCTAGCAAGTGTATATATAACAATGGTTGCAGACAACGAAACCGAACAAATGAGTATTGATAGAATTAGACCTGTTGGTGGCAACTCGCCAACAGGTTACTCGCCATCCTCATTACCGATAAATCTACCAACTACAACATCATCGACAACTGATGGAGAATCAACCACAACGACGACAGAAGGTATATCACCATCATCAACTGATAAATTGGAAACAACAATGGACATGCAAGAGAGTGAGCCAAAGTCCTCACCTTTGACTGAGAGTGGTGTGTCCTCTGAGCCCGAAACATTTGAGGACGACAACTCTGCTGAGGAGCGACCTTCCAAAGGTGGTGTCAAGCTAGGACTAGGTGACTTTGTCTTCTACAGTGTCCTAGTTGGCCGTTCACAGTATCACAACATTGAGGTTGTGTTTGCTTGCTTTGTTGCTGTCATGACTGTAAGTAGTGAATGATTGAAAGGACATCTATCATTTCGAGTCGATAATAACTCCGTCCTTTCGTACTTGTAAACTCTCAGGGACTGTTCATTACGATGTTATTGTTGGCTATCTTCAGGAGAGCATTGCCAGCGCTACCAATTAGTATCGCCCTTGGTGTTCTGTACTACTTTGTCACAAGCATATTCATGAGTCCAATGCTGGCAACACTTGGTTTGCACCAGATATTTATTTAGTCAAGTTTAGTTCGTTTAAGCAATAATGGTCTTCCTCTTCCTCTTGCTCCTCTTCCTCTTGCTCTTTCTCTTGCCTACACTATTTGCGCAATGAAATAAACCGTCGGTGTTATCGTCGTTGTAGTCAATCGTTGTTGTGAATATATAATCAAATAGATAACAATATAGACTATTCCTTCCTTCCTCCCTCCCTTTCCTCAGTTCCTATAAGTAACTGCATCATTTTCTTGGGCATTGACATCTCTCAGCCTCTGGAACATCCTTCAGAGCAGTCTCAATGTGCATTCCACAACCTATGTTGATAATAGTATGAGTAATCTTATCTCATTGATCAGTGTAGTGTGTATTAGTTGTATACATACCTGCCCAAGTCTCCTTTCCACAGCTCTGACAAGTAACTCTCTTACACATGGTTATTATTATTTGTTTGTTTGTTGTTGTAGTCGTTATTGAAGATTTGAATGAAATTGAATCGAAATTGCTCATTACCAGCACCACATCTTTTTCAGAAGGATTGTACACGTGACTGGAATGAATGAATGACATTCGATCGATCATCCAGTAATAATTACGACACGACAAATACACAATAAACGACATAATCTGGAATACTATACTATTAATTTATAAATTCTTTACATTGGCGGTGGATGCTGTTGCTGCTGCAGTTGCTGCTGTTGCAATATCTGTGACTGGATTTGAGCCTGGATTGATGGTTGGTTGACCATGCTATTCCCAGTGTTTGCTGGGACGACTGGCGGTGCCACAGTAGCAGCTGACTTGGATCGTCGAGCCTTAGGCGCGGCCGGATCCTTCTTGGATCGCTTTGACGTTGGCTTGGGAGGAGGTGCTGGTGTTTCAGCGGGTGCTTGTATCGGAGTGGTGTACACTTGCGCAGGTTGCTGCGGTTGAATCGATGGTGTCATAGAGTTGGATGACACATTGATGTTGATGTTGGGCGGGGCTGCAGGCTTGGCAATCAAAGGTTGTTGAGGTTGCTGCTGTTGCTGGGGAACATACATGGTCGTCTGTGGACTGGCGATCATCTGATTGGCATAGGCCTGCACTTGAATTGGAACGTTGCCGCTGGATGTCATCATGGTCTTTTGACCAACGACACCCATCGGAACACCAACCATCCTAGGCTGACCTGGCATGACCTGAGGAATGGGAATGGCCATTTGAGGTGGGTTGATGTGCTGGATCATCTGAGGCGCCATGCCTATCTGCATGTTTGGTGGCACTTGAATTGGGACGCCATGTGCCTGCTGCGGGATCATGCTCATGTGTTGAGCTCCTATCGTTTGGATCGGTTGAGGTTGTGGGACTTGCTGGGGTTGTTGAGGTATCTGCTGCTGCGGAGGCATCTGTGCCATTGGTTGTTGTAGCTGTTGTGGCATCTGTTGCTGGAGATGTGGCTGTTGTTGTTGTTGCACATTCTGTTGGGGTTGGAGTTGATTTGGCTGGGGTATGTTTGGTCGCTGGAGTTGGCTGGCGGCCAACTGAGCCTGTTGCTTCGCGGCAATTCGCTCCTTGATGATCCTCGACGTTGTTCCAAGTGCAATCTCGCTGGCTGTCCTCGGGGTTGCCATCGTCAATGTTGTCTGATGTGAGACGTGTATCGCCTTGTTCTCGATCTGCGATACTGTGCCCTGTCGACAAATCAGCTTGTTTGATGAGATAGACTTCCTGATCATGTCCAACAGTGAATAGGGGAAGGGGCCTTCGTGTGTGGACGAGGACTCTGAGGGCTTTTTCTCGCCACCAGACGCGCCAGTCTCCTTGGGGAACAGTGCCTTGTATCGCTCGGCACACTGGACACGTGAGCGTTTGTAACGCACAACATGCTCAAACACCGATTGCTCCAAGAGATAGGAGACCAGGTCCCAGTTCTGTCCATAGGATCTGACAGCATCGAGGATGATCGCATCTTCCTGAGGATACCATGGGGGCCCCAAGATCAGCTCGGGCTGTGGTGGGGCCATCATATTGGGATTCTGTGCCGATGCGCCCAGGGGGTAGCCGCCTTCGTCGCTTGATGGCTCGCTCGTTGTCTTCTTCCTCGTGGTGCCAGTACGTGGAGCAAAGAGTCCACCCTGCTTGGAGGGCGGGCGGTGCTTTTTGGTGTTGCTGCCACCACTCGCGCTCTCGGCATTGTTTGAGTCGTCTGCGCTTCCATCGTCTCGGTTGTTGTGGATCATCATTTCGACATTCTCGGCAAGCTCATCCAGGTCGTCGGTGTGGCTGCCAGATGTGACGATAATGTCGTCCGGCTTCAAGGCCTTCTTGGGGTGTGAGGCCGACTCACCGGTCCTCTTGCGCTTGGACGACGAGTCCTTGAGCTGGGGACTGGCAGACTTGTCGCGCTGCTGCTTCCTCTGCTCCTTCTTCTCCCTGGCCTTGCGCTCCTCCTCCAGACGCATCTTCTCGCGCTTGTCCTTCTCCTTCTTCTGCTTGATCAGCAGTCGCTTCTCTTTCTCCTTCTCCTTGGTGACGTGCTTGGAGTAGATGTACTGCTGCGCCGTCTGCTTGATAATGTTTCCTCTCATGAGCTTCGTGTGGCTGGGCTTGACCAACGAGTCGAATGATATGGTCGGAGGTGATGGTGGATATAAATAGTGGTAATGCTGGTGGTAGTATTCGTCTTGATCCTTGAGCACCTGCTCAAAGAGGATCTCGGGAATTGGCTCTTGCATCGGTGCCAAGTACCATTGTTCCTGGTCGGGCTCAGGAACCGTTTGCAACAGCTCACCAAATAGTAACAGAGAGGAATGAAACTCTTCACTACTTACTCCACTCAACTGGATTAGTTTGATTGATTGATTGATTGGTTGTGTGAGTGTCAAACATCCAAGTTATCCATCCTTTGATCAATCGACCAATCATACCTCAAAAAAAAGGATGTCCTTTTCAGCTTCTTGTTCTGGTTGTACATCGTCTTTCTCTGTTGAGTTTGACCTCATACGATCGATCATTGTGAGCCTCCCAACGGGAGGGTGGCTATTGGGGTCCCCATTGGTGTGTGGTGCTGATGATGCTGTGCCATTGTTGTTGCCTGTCATTGCACTACCACTCCCATTCTGTAATAGATCGTTTGTCTCTTCGTCGTCGTCATCGTCGTCATCATCGTCATCGTCGTCGTCATCTACCTCATCATCCATCTTCTCTGGTGGCACCTGCTCGTCATCGTCCTCTTCCTTCATCTCCACATCATCATCTTCTTCTTCAGCTTGTGGTTCACCTGTAACAGTGACATAGTCTGCCAAGTTCTCGAGATATCTCAGCGCCAACCTATAAATATGAATGATTTGGTTAGTGGAATAGTTCCATTGATTGATCGATCGATGCATCAAACTTACTTTTGAATTGGGTTGAGATAGTCCTCGACAAGGTCCTGCTGCATCTTGAGCTCCTCTTCAATGCTTGGATTGCCTTGTTGTGAGATGAATGGTGGCGTCGTGCCTGCAGACTCTTCGTCAAACTCTTGGAACTCGGATGCTTGCTCCTTCTGTGCATTCTTGAGCGCAGAGACGTCGGTGTCGTCCTCAACCTTCTCCGTTGCGTTCTCCCACTCCTGTTGAGTGAGCTTGAGTGTGGGTGCGGTGATCACTGATGCGGCAGCGGACGCGCTGTTCAGTCCGAGCACCTCGTTCAGGTTGAGGTTCTTGAAAAAGTCGGTGGTGAACTCGCCACCTTGGATGACCACGTCGTCCAGCTGTCGCTTCTGATTGGACTTGCGCAGGATGTTCTCCTCGATCGTGTGCTGGGTGACCAGTCGATAGATGTTAACCTCGCGTGTCTGTCCAATGCGATGGCAACGGTCCTGTGCCTGCGCGTCCATCGAAGGGTTCCAGTCAGTGTCGTAGAAGATGACCGTGTCGGCACCGGTCAGGTTGAGGCCGAGGCCGCCACTCCTTGTCGAAAGGATCATCAGGAAGATCTTGTTGTCGCGGTTGAAGCGCTCGGTCAGCAGCTGACGCTTCTCGACCTTGGTCGCGCCGTCAAGGCGAAGATAGGTGAAGGCGTGCAGGTTGAGGAACGACTCGAACACGTCCAGCATCTTGGTCCACTGTGTGAAGATGAGCGCGCGATGGCCTTTGGCACGCAGCTTGTGCAGCAGCTCGGCCAACACTTGCATCTTGCCGCAGTCGTACTGGATCAGTCGCTTGTCGGGGAAGTAGAGCGACTGGCGTTTGAAGGACTCGCGAAGGGGGTCCACAGCGTCGACCATTGTGGAGAGGACGCGCGCTTCGAAGCGTGCCTGCGCCAGCATCTTTGATGGGTTGGGGTGGGCAACCACCAGACGGATGGGTGGTGCTCGAGTCTTGGGGATCAGCGAGACGAAATGCTCGATGGTCGGACGCATGACCAGCTCGCGCTGGGTGGGCGTCAAGATCATTGAGAGGATCGTGTTGGAGTAGTCGAGGTAGTGTCGCGGGTCGTCGGCCAGCTGGTGAATGTCCCTGATAGGGTGGCTGATCGAAACTGTGCTCACAAGATCGCGTCCATAGACTGGCTTGTTGAATGAACGACGGCGCAGCAGGAGCACGCGATCCAATGACTCCTTTTGTCGCGCATTCGAATGCTCTTGACGTGCTGCAATAAAGATATCCAGGCATGATTGAGGACCGGATGAGGACTGGGACGAAGTGGGGAGTCCCTGGAATGATGAGCCAAGAGGCAACTTGATCGAGAGAGAGTGTGGCATCTCGCGCACTCTGTTGTCCGATGGCGTCAACTCGATGATTGTGTTGGTATCCATCAGACAGAGCTGTGTCTCGTAGTCGAGCAGTCGCAGGTTGAGCAGGTCGAGATTGATTAGTCGGGCGGGGCTGCTGTCCAGTGCGTCGCTCACCAACGACGTGGTCTCGTAGACGATCTGATCCGAGTCAAAGGGCGAGACGATGGGACGCGGCTCAAACAGGTCGGGATGGTTGCAGACCTTGCGCAGTTGCATCAGGATGTTGACGATCGAGAAGTAGTTGCCGCTGGTCAGTGTGGACTGTGTTGCTTGGGCGTTGATGAACTCCTCGTAGAGGTAACGCTGGCGGCGGCTGAGGTGGCAGGGCACGATGTGGGTGTGCTTTTGCGGCAGCTGCTTCTCAACGTCCTTCTTTAGACGACGCAGCAGGAATGGCCGCAGAACAGAGTGCAGACGGTGCACCAGCTCCTCGTTGATGCCTGAGCCGCTCTCAATGGCACCCGTCATAGGGTTGGCGAACCAGTCTGAGAACTCGCGATGCGATGCAAAGATGTCGGGCATAAGGAAATGCATCAGAGACCACAGCTCCATGAGGTTATTCTGCAGGGGAGTTCCAGTGAGCAGCAGACGACGCTCGGCGTTGAAGTTGAGCAGCGTCTGCCAGCGTTGTGACTTGAAGTTCTTGATCGAGTGCGCCTCGTCCAGCACCATGTAGACCCACTTGCGACGGCGGAACATGAGCTGGTCGGTGATGATGGTCGAGTACGATGTGATGCACACGTGGAACGTATTGGCTTTGAGCCAGCCGCGTCGCAGATGCTTGCGCTCCTTCTGCGAGCCGTGATATGTGAGGATCTTGAATGCGGGGCACCAGCGCTTGAACTCCATGTCCCAGTTGAACAGCACACTTGATGGCACCACGATCAGATGAGGGCCCCAGATTTGCTTCTCCAGTGCCAGGTAGGCCAGCAGCGAGATGGTCTGCACGGTCTTGCCCAGACCCATCTCGTCCGCCAGCACACCGTTCAGGTTCTTCTCGTAGAGGCTGGATAGCCAATCGAGGCCAATGTGTTGGTACTCTCGCAGGTGGCACTTGATAAGGTAGGGCACCTTAGTCTTGACCTTGGTGGTCTTGAGCGTGAAGCCAGTCGGCTGCATCACTCTGTTCTTTGAAGAGGTGACAATCTGCTCGTCGTCGCTCGCATCGTCATCGCCCTCGCCCTCTGGCACGGTCGCCGCCAGCAACTCATCCAATGGCATCTCGCTCTCCTTTGTCAGTTGGTCCAGGTCCTCGCTGGACAAGTCTTCCTCGGACTCGTTGATGTCTGATTCGTCGTCGTCCATCTCATCGTCGTCGTGATCGGATGGTGGGACATATTCAGTGTCGGAGTCGTCGTCCTGGTTGGCAATGCGATCCAGCTTGCTGGGGTCCTCGAGGATGTCCTTCAACGTGTAGTGGGTGCGGGCCACCTCCTTGGTCTGCAGCTTGGAGCGCTCGCGCAAGCCCTCGGCCATCAGACTGGAGTACTGCTCGGTCTTATTTACAATATCGTCCAACTGTTTCTCGCGTACCTGCTTCTGCGACGACTCGTAGACCAGCCGCTCCTTGTACTCGGCCAGCTTGCCGATCTGCTGCCAGAATCGCTTGATCTCGCGTGCGATGCCGGCAGACACCCTGCGCCGCCTCAGTTCTTCCTCGCGCTCCACGCGGTCCTGAGCGCTCTGCACGCCCTGATGATACTTAGTCACGTCTTTGACGAGCGCCTTGGTTATACGCGTCTTGAGTCGTCGGCTGCGCGCAAAGTCCTCGGCCACACCGGCCATCTCCTCGAGGAGATAGTCCCAGTGCACCTTGGGGCGAGGGGGCTCTGGCAGCTTCTGCAGCTGCTTGTTCCTCCAAGTGCCCTCCCTCTGGAGTTCGTGTATCCTGCGCAGTGTCTGAGCGTCCTCCGCCGCTCTGGCAATCGTCTCATGTGTCATTGGCGGTATAATGGCGAGCACTGATGGAGGTTGTGTATATTTCGAGGCTGGTTGAGCCATGCTGTTGCTGACCGCTTGTTGGCCAACATCATTGTTGTTGTTGTTGCTGTCTATTTGCATTGAGTCTTGCTGAAGACTCAACGATGAACCTGCTGCCACCGTGGCAGAGAGATCGGTCGCCGCTGACGTCGCTGCGGCTGTTGTTGTTGTTGTTGTCGTCGTTGTAGTTGCGTCGAGTCGCGACTTCTTGATGGGCTGCTGTGGCACAACGATGTCCGTGTCCATCACGGAGACTGATGTGTCGGCCGATGATGAAACAGCCGCGTTATTGGACTTGGTTGGTGTCGTCTCGGGCGTCGATCTGGGACGTCCTCTCGGTCGTGGTTGAGTCGATGATTGTGTCTGTGTTGTTGATGTTGCCGATGCTACAGCCGCAGCACTCTGTTGTAGTAGTTGATGTTGTTGTTGAATGTCCAGTACCTTGTGATTGATCGGCCATTGGTTCTCTTGGCAGTAGGCTTGAAAGTTGCTGACGTCAAACATTGGATTGTTGACGTCAAAGTCGAGAAGATTGCTACTGGATGATTCGTCGCGCTCCAGGAACATGAGCTCGTAGATCATAGATTGGCGTCGCACGACCAGCTCGTCGAGCTCGGTCGACATCTCGTCCAGCTTTTGTTGCGTCTGCGCAGAGGGTGCCGAGGCGGCGGCAGCCGACTTGGAAACGTACTTTCTCTTCTTTGTGGTGGAGGCGCGCTTGCTGGTGCGCGGCAGCGTGGGCATCGAAGGCAGTGAGGGCGAAGGGTCGCCATCCGTGTCAATTGCCGCCGTCGCTGCCTGTTGCTCAGTCGGCACCACCTCCTTCCTGGTTGTCTTCTTTGTCGTTACCATAGTTTATCGCTGGCTGGCTGTGGGGGAGGTGGAAGTGGAAGTATATTGAATGAAAGGTTGGTAGGTAGGTGGATAGAGATAGGGAGAGAGAGTGTGTTGGTGCTTATGTTGTTGAGGATCTCTTTGGACTACCTGCTAGCACAATGTCATGTTATGTCTGTCCTATAGTCTGTATATATTTACATGTTTGTTAGTATTCATTTATTCATTCATTCATTCATTCATGAGATTGTTGTTTGGGCAAAGCTACATACCTACTGTCGTTACTGTAGTGCTGTGAAGTGAGGAGTAGTATGAAGTATGTTTGAACGTATTGATGGTATTGGGTTGTCTATCGTCGTCGTCAATATATTGAAGACCAATGAATGATAGGATTGAATGAAGCTTGTATTGTTCTATTCAACTCAAAGTAAGTATGTTGTTGTTGTTGTGTGAATGAAGTTGCCAATGAGAGTCAATGATCAACAATTTTTCTTTTTTTTTTCAAATTTGAATCGTTGTTTCTGACCGTTACTCAGTTTAATAACATTGTACAAGTAATAAAAAGAAACAATAAGTATAATATATATTAATATAACTGTCCACTAATTCTAATCATCCTTTATTTCTTAATCAAACCTATAATAGAATTGGAATGGAATTCTTATCCAATCTAGCACCAGTTTAAACTTCCATTCAAAGGTTATTATTATTTCCAAGGATGGATCAGATTGATTGTTTAATGAATCATTAAATGGATATTTATTACTGAGGTTTGGATCAATGTATCATCCATTAAAGAAATAACTTTAAATTATTGGTTGCTCTTCACTGACTCACTCGACTTTGTTTCAAATTGCCTCATTCTTCACACTTTGACACATTCAATCATTCAAACAACTTCAACAACTACAACACAAGGAACAATGATCAACCCTGCAGCAGAGGCAATGCAGCAGCAGCAACAGGCTGCCAATGCTCAGTCAATACCAGATCATATAGATAGCGAGATGCTTGCAATGAATCAAAAGTCACAACACTTCTGGTAAGCATGCTCCATCTGATTGATTGAATGAAGATCAATCAGTAACATCATACATCATACTCACACGCTCTCATCATTGCATGATCGATCATGTTGTTGGAATAATACATCAGTCAGATATTGATTGCAACAGCAGGAGGTTGTGTTGCAGGAGTGTTTGGATTCAGTGGCGTCTATGGCTTCATCTTCTATGTATTGGTTCATCTAATGTTCTGCTCACTATACAACCTGAAAGAGAAGAACCTTCAACATTACTTCATCACACCAAAGACAATGTGGTATGACAGTCTAAGTTCTGGTCTAATGACATTCGTCTTGTTCTGGACGTATGTATCTCCTCCCTCTCGATCGATCAATCAATCAATCATGGGATAGGTTACTAACAAACGAACACTATGTCATCATTGTTTAGATTCTTCTATAACATTATACACATATATTGATTGATCGATCAATCAAACAAACAAGCATCAATAGCATGTATATATATATAATAAAGACAGGGGTTTATTGAGGCTTGACTACTCTAGTCAAGCCTTTTAAAGAACAGTACATGATCATTATTGATGTGTAACTGACTAAATGAAAGAATGAGTGAAGATTGAGTGAATGTATGATATTGTATGTATGACAAGTAATCAATCAAGCTGACAGAGCTTGTGTTTAGTAGTCTCTGGTCTCGCACCACTCATTCTCGTCTCTGAGCATCTGCTCCTCCTCTGGGGTGAAGTCTTGGGTGAGGCCGTAGAAAGCCTTAATCTCGTCTGGTGTCTTGGAGCGGATGTGGTTGGCGACGGTCTTGCAGGTGACGTCCAGCAGGCCCTTGATGTCGAGGTAGTTGGCGGCGAGGATCAGCTCAAAGAGGGTGACGTGCTCCAGCTTGGTGGCAAAGTCCTTGTCGTACTGGCAGTCGTAGATCTCCTTCTTGTCCTTCATTGGCTCGGGGTTTGGGTTCTTCAGATGGTACTCGCACCACTCGATGATCAGCTTCAAGTTCTCGCTGGTGACGTTTGGCAGTGGGATGGCGTTGGTCTCATCACCAATGTCCTCCAACATATTCTTAATGGCAACAAACATGTTGGCAACCTGCTTGTCCACCTGGAACTTTACGCTATCAGAAGCTTCCAATGTAATAGTGCTTGGTGTAGTTTCCATTATTATATTATATATATGTGTGTGAATGTGACGTGTATCTGTATATTATATCTCTGTCTGATATTAATCAAATGAAATTAATGATGTTGAAGCCAAGAGTCACAAACCCTGTGCGTGGTCTTTGTTCCCTCATTTTGCTGAGTTGGTGAGCTTGTTTCAAATCAACTCACATCCAAGAAATAAGTATTAATTGTATTTATTTTCAATTTTAATTTCAGATGAGATATCTCATCTTGAATGAGGAGCATTCCCTCTTTGTATCATGATTGGTCATTGTTGCTCTTATTATCCGGACAAAAGTGGTCATCACACAGACGATTGTGTGATTGACCTGGTCATCTATTATTATCATGATCTTCTTTATTGACTGATCCAACATAATCTAATAAGACGACGTAGACATAATAATACGATTGAGAATTCTATATATATCCACATTTGATCAAATGTTGTATCTACATTTGAGTAATAATTAATGTAAGGTCATAATCACATTCAGAATGAAAGAGAGAGAGACGTTCCAAAGAAGGTGTTTTCCCGAAGTCTCGAAGTCAGGAACAACCCACATCCATCTTTCAAAGTGAACATCAACTCCAACCTCAACTTCGAACAATACTCAACACAACACCAACACACTTTCATTATCTGCATCACTTCACTCTCATACATTCATACATATATATATATATAACATAGAAAGTAAGAATGAATTATACATTGGTAGAGTTTGATGAAGAGACAAAGTTCGTCTCTTCTTCGGTTCAGTATGTGCATTCAGTGATCAAGAATGCTTTGACAGAGAGAGGTATTGCAATCATTGGTTTGAGTGGAGGCACGTCACCAAAGCCGATCTATGCTCAGTTGACTACGGTACCAGCCGCATCAGAGATCGACTGGAAGAATGTCTACTTCTTCTGTGTCGACGAACGTTATATTGAGAAGACATCGGCAGACTCGCTCTATCATCTGGTTGCCAACACAATCTTTAATACCGAGGCCATGCGTGCACTCATTGCCGACCACTTTATATGCCCCGATACATCACTGCCACTGGATCAATGCATCAAGGGTTATGGACAAGCACTGCAGACTATATTCGCACGTGGATCTGGCCATGCCGACCTCGTCACACTGGGCATGGGAGAGGATGGTCACATCGCCTCGATCTTCCCAACCACCGACGACCAGCCAGCCGCACCCTCTGACATTGTCTATCACACGACCACAACAAGATTCGCTGTATTCGACAGGATCACGACCAACATCAACAACCTCAAGGAATCATCCGCCAAGCTCTTCTTCATGAAGGGTGCCAACAAGAAGGTTGTCTGGGATGAGATGATTGCTGCGCCCGAGAACACCAGACGTTGGCCAGCACAGGCCATTGTCAAGTCTGGCAATACCTTTGTCTATTACCAGAAGTAAGTTATTAGTCTAGACTAATAAACAACAACAACAATAACACTTGATCAATGTGATGTAATATATATTATGTTTAATTCATACACGTGGCCACGGCTACTGCCGCCGCTTGGGATGGTAATAACAACATGACGATCGATGGGGGTTAGTTGACCTCGATCTGGATGTCGTCCAGGTCGACTTGGGCGGCTCTGGCACCTCTGCCAGCTCTCCTTCTGTTCTTGAAGGCATCACCACTGGCAATTGCATTGAGCAGATCATCTACGACGGCCTCTGGCATGGCCTCCTCCTCGGTAGCACCCTTCTGCTTGCGCTCCTCGGCCAACTGCTTCTTCTTGGCATCCTCCTCCTCCTTGAGCTTCTTGGCAGCCTCTCTCTTGGCGATCTTCTCGGCCTGTGCGGCGAGCTGCTCGTTCTCCTTGGTGGACTTGTCGTACGACTCGAGGAACTTGACAAACATCGACAGGAACTCGGATGGGTCAATCTTGGCGTCCTCACCAAATGATGTGGCCAAGTTCTTGAACTCAGTCTCGAGCAGCTGCGAGTTCTCAGTGATCTGGTCAATGTCCTCCTGAGCAGCCTTGATGAATGAGTCAAAGGTGGCCTTGAAGGTGTCCTTGTCGTCGGCTGGTGTCAACGTCTCGATGGTCTTTTGCACCTGCAAGAAGTCCTTGCGCAGCGAGGCAATCTCGGACAACATGTTTGGCACAGAGATCTTGGAGGCGGCCTCAACGTGAGTGAGCTCCGAGGCAAAGTTGACGAGGGCGGGGAAGTCCTTGGCAAGGACACGCGCCAGGTAGTTGACCAGCGACTGCTTGTTGTCTGTGGACTTGGTGTCGGCCAGCTTGGTGATGGTGTTCAACTTGAATCCGTAGGCGTTACCTCTTGGTGTGCCTCCGTTGATAAAGTTACCAAGGATGAGGATGACCTCGAGGATCTTGGGGATCTTATCGCTGTCGGTCAGCTCCTTGACACCGGTCCTAAAGTTGGCAATGTCCAGCTTGATGTCCGACTTCTTGGGGCCGTAGCCAAAGCGGAACTTCATGGCTTGCAGACGGGTCTTGACGGCTGGCACGGCATTGATCTTCATGCTGAACTGCTCAGCTGGTCCCAACTTGGACATGTCGTTGCCGTCCTCCTTGAGGAACTCGTTAATGTTGTTGATGTCGTCCTCTGATGGCAGGAAGGTGATCAGCGCATCGATGTGGTTGCTCTGGAACATGAGCTCGTCGCCACGTGTGATGCCTGCGCAGATCTCGTCGTATGACTTGCCCTTGAACTGGGACAAGAAGATAGCGAGATTCTGACTGGTCTTTCCATCGATGATCTGGACTGGGCCTGACTTCTTGGCCACAGCCTCCTTCTTCTCGATGACCTTGGCCTGGAACACGTCCTCGATCTCCTTGTAGTCGAGGTTGATGTCCTTGGACGAGTCGATGGTGAACTTGGAGAACACAGTACCGGCGATCTTCTTGTCGTTGAGCGAGGTCCACTGCAGACCCTTCATCTTGGGACCTGGCAATGGAATCTGCTTTCTTGGTGGAGCAGCAGCCTTCTTGCCAAAGGGTGGTGGTGGGCCTGGTGGACCACCCATACCTGGAGGAGGTGGAGGGCCACCTGGAGGGGGTGGAGGACCGCCGCCAGGGGGAGGCGGAGGTGGGGGAGGGCCGCCACCAGGGGGAGGTGGAGGGGGTGGAGGACCGCCACCAGGAGGGGGAGGTGGTGGAGGAGGTGGAGGGCCGCCGCCAGGGGGAGGTGGAGGAGGTGGAGGACCACCGCCAGGGGGAGGGGGTGGAGGTGGGGGAGGAGGTCCACCAGACATTGGTGCATCCTCTTGGACGGCTCTGCCGCCTCCGCTGCCAGCTGGTGGACCAGAGAGCTTGAGCTTCTCGATCTGCTCGAGCAACGCCTTGATCTCATCATCCTTGGACTTGAGCTTGGAGTTGATGTCCTCCATGTTCTTGGAAGAGTTCTCCTCGAACTTCTTCACCTGGTCCAGCTTCTCCTTGAGCTCGAGCTCCTGTGCAGCCATCTTCTTGTTGAGGTCCTGCGAGCCCTTGGACAGCTCCTCGATCTTGGACTTGAGTGGCAACTCCTTGGCCTCTTGCTCGCATGTGAGCAACAGGTTCTCCAAGGGGATGACGTAGTCCTCCTCAAGGCCGATGTTCTTATCGAGTGACACCTGCTTGACCAGTCTCGAGGCCAACAGCCAGGTCCTGAGACCGGCCTCCTCGTTGGCGGGCATCACCAACAGATCCTTGACGATCTCCCTGTACGTGTCGATCAGACCGGTCATCTTGATCTTGTCGAGCAGAGCCTTGACAATGTCGTCAGTGTTGGAAAGGTTCAGGCCGGGGAACTCGCTGAACCTGTCGGCCATCTCCTTGTTATCCTTGGACTCTTCCTCCTGGAACACAGTGATCTGTGTGTCCAGCTCGGGCGAATCGTCGTACTCGTACTTGCTCAGCTGCTCGATCAGCTCCTTGAGGCCCAGCCAGTAGAACTCCTGACGCAGACTCAGACGCAGGTCGATCTCGGGTGGTGCGTTGACGATAGTGTTGATCAGCGACAGGTAGATGGACTTTGTGCGCAGGGTGTCACGTGTCTCCTTGAAGGCTGGACGAGCACGGAGTGCATCGACCAACGACAAGAATCTTCTTCTCTCATTCTTGACCACCTTATTATTGTTCATCACCTCAATGATGATCTTATGGCCAATATTGATTCCATTCTTGAACGAATGGAAGTTGACTACGTTCAGCAGACCAATTGCAAGTTCATTGATTTTGTCCTGGATTGTGATTGATTGATTGAGTTGAGTTAGTTGATTGAATGAGTGGGTGAGTGATGGCCATGACGACCAACATACGTTTGTCGAACCAATGCATGCACCAATGATCTTTGGTGTGTCTCTGATGCTCAGAATGTAGGAGATACCGAGCTTGTTGTTCATCAAATTCTTTATACAGGCCAGACACTCAAGCTGGAACTGAAGTGAGTCTTCAGTATGTCTGTGTCGATGATTGATTGAGTGAGGTCGGTGAGTAAGGATGATCATTGAGTTGTGATCACATGAGAACATACGTTGGTTGTTGTCTGACAATGTTGAGAAGCTCAACCAAACGGGATGTTGCCTCTAGACGATGGAACTCACGGATCCAGTCGTGACCACGCGAACGAAGTGCAACACTTATTTCTTTCAGATCGGACAGCGACATGCCGTCGGTGCTGGCAGTGGTGGATGTGGCGGTGGTCGACGATTTCTTGGCCCTCAGTCCAAGCTCCTTCAGCAGCTTGATGGCAAAGTGATCGGGTGTCTTCTCGTGCGACAGCTTGTCCTTGTGCTGCAGGATCAGCTGCTGCTTGCTCTGGTAGGGCATCTTGAGCATCGTCTCCTTTGTCTTTGGGTCGTTGGCAAGCTGGTCGACCAATTTGGCAAACTGCTTCTCGACCTCCACCATCTTCTTTTGCTCCTCAATCTGTCGTTGCTTCTCGACGACGGCCTTGTCCTGGCCAAAGTCTGTTGGGGTGACGGTGAACACGATCTCGGTCTTGGACTCGTGCTTGGAGCCGGCGTGGAGAACCACTGGCAATGATACATTGGTCGCATCGCCCAATATTACAACATTGTCCAACACTGGGTACTTGGCCTCTCCAATCAACTTGTCTCCCGAGAACTTGTTATGTTCATAGACTTCAAGTTCTACATCTGGTTTTTTCTATTATCCGGTAGTAGTCGGGTCGTCGTTGTCAGTCATCGTCCCCTGTCTCTGGATTGTTTGAATGAATATATAGATACATACATCTGGGTACTTCTCCCTCTTGATGTCGAACTGACATAGTTGGTTCCATTCGGGCTCGGATGACTTGGTGACAACCTTAGTCTTGATGCCCTTCTTCTTGTTGCCCCAGACGACTTTGACGTAGGGACTGGCCACAGAGCCATCGGAACCCAACAAGTTCTTGGCCTTTACAACGTTGACCTTTAGTGAGAACAACTTGTTGCTGTCCTTCACCTTTACCTTCTCACCAAGAGAAGGAGATGACTTTGCGTCAGACATTCCTTCTTCCTATGTAGTGTAATTTTGTATCTGTACAATTGAATGTCTTTCTCTTCGCAACAATCTATCTCTCTATCTCTATCTCTCTGTCTTGTTCTCTATCTAGTGTGTTTGAATTAATTGAATCAATTAGGGTTGATGTTGATGGACTCATTCATTCACCAACTCACACTCACAATCTCATTCACATTCATTCCCCAACCCCATCCATCTTCAACCATTCATCAAAAACACTAGGTGAACACAACAATTCATTTAATTAAATAACCCTGATGGCTTTAAGTTTTATTTGAAATAAAAAAGGTAATTAATTAGATAATTAATGTTATTTGAATTGTTTGGTGATGAACTCAAAGGGAAACGAGTCCAATCAATCAATCATTCAATCAATTATTCAATCAATCAATGTGACCCTATCTTTATTTCAAGTTTCTATGAATCTCAACAACACTATTAACTATTGTTTGTTATAGCTAGGTGTATCAAATAGTGAAGATGTAGATTAGATATATATATATATATATTATAACTTGATATCATGGCATGATGATGATGATGAAGAGTACAAGACAAAGATAGTTTGTTGTGATGTTCCCAACTGCAACCAACGATTCATTGTACACATGAACCGAGTTCGGAAGAACATAATTGTCTTGATCTAGCAAAGTCCAGAAGCCCCAAAAAAACAAACCCCCACCACTTCTGTTTTTGCCGCGAACCGAGCAAATCTCAGTGTGGTGTGTGGGTTTGGGCTCGTCAGAAAGGCGAAGAGTCTCCCCGACCGAATGAGCCCACTCTTCCTCACACTCCTGAAATCTGACCCTGACCTGACACGAGCCCAAGCCCAGAGTCTAGAAATATCCGGCTCATTATTAATATTATTATTGTTTGAGTATCATCTTACCAAACAAACACATACACCTCCTCTACCTTATCATCACCAACAACAATCAAGACTCTTCTATGCTGCGATACATACCTCTGTAATCAACTACACTCTGATCAGAGTTAGTCTCATCACTATACTCATAGATAGTTAGATAGCCAATATATTACTACTACTTCTTATATCATTACTACCAAATCATTCACCTCACCTCTCACCTCACATCACTTCACAATCACCTCACCTAGATACTCACTCACCCATATACCAAACAGGACAACAATGTTCCAGACAAACAAATATATAATATCATGCTTGTTGTTGACTATTGTGGTTATTGCTCAGACTGCTGATGCCATGCGTGGACAGCATCACACAACAGTCAATATCAATGTTGAGGAGGACGACATGTTAGGCACAACATTCACCAGTGGCAACATGTTGTTCACCAACCCAATGGGCGTCAACCCAAACCAAATACTCGAGTTCACTACCGATGGTGTCAGTGTCCAGAACTACACAACCTTCTTGCAGAATGTATGTATATCCATCTACCATGGATGGACTTCTCACTTGGTCCACTCACTCACTCAATCAATCATAGGACACAACCAAACGATGCCTACCATATGACATTGCATTTTTGAACCCAAGTATATTGTTGTTGATGGATCCTCAACAGGGAATATTCTACTCTTCGCAAAAGGGCAATGTAAAGGGTATCTGGGCAAACTTGGCAACAAACTCGGGACACATTGGATGTGACCTGCAGGCACTCACCGTCGACCAAGTAAACAAACGAGTATACGTATCAAGCACCAACATCAAGTGTGACACCTCTCATATTCCAGGTGTATTTGTCTATGACTTGGTATGTCCATTCAATCATTCATTCAATCAATCAGTGTGGGGTGGAATAGTTCCACCACACACTCAATCTGATCACATCCTAACATAATGATCAAACTCAAAACAGACTGGTACTTACATCCAGACCTTGACAAACCCTGCATTCAATAATGTATGGGATGTGGCCGCTGACTCTACAGGAACGATTTGGGTCACGGACAATGATAACATCTTCTTGTTCCACCCCGATGGAACAAAGGAGGCCATCGATCCAGTTGACAACAAGTTGGGCTACAGTGGCATCCAGGTGACACCAGACGATACAATCCTCGTCAGTGTCCCGGCACCAGGCAACGACATCATCATCGTGCTCGACCCCTCGACCAAGCAGATCGTTCAGACCATCGACCTGGTCGGCAACACGACCCAAACCGGCGAGCTGAGCGGCCTGCCCGGCTCGATGGCCATCGATCCAAGCACAGGTCGCATCGTGGTCGAGGTGCCATACGCCTCCAAGGCCGAGGGCTCCAGTCCCTCTGTCGACGTCGTCCAGTTCTACAGCGCCAAGGGCAACCTGAAGAGCAGCTTTGGTGGACATAGCTGCAAGGAGGCCAACGCGCTGTGCTTCCCAATCAGGGGCATGGTCTTCATCCCATAAATACATAGCTAGGACATAGATATTTATTCCAATATACACACTTGTGTTTGATTGATTGGGTGAGTTAATGAGTGAGTGAGTGAGTGAGTGAGCGAGTTGAGTTTGAGTGTGGCAAACTGGATGGGGAGTTTGCTTGGAGGGCGGGAGGACACGAGTGTGGCTACTGGATGGGAGGGGGAGGAGGGGCTCTAGTTTACAATGTTGATGACGTGATGGATCAAACACCAAGTTGTCGACTTACTTAGAAGTCGACGTTGGCGCCATCCCTCGACGAGTACTTTCTGTTGCCACTTCCACTTCCACTTCCATTGCCTCCAACACTCGAGGTGGAGGTGGATGTTGTGTGGCTGTTGACATCGTCATTCTCATCGATGGCCTTGTGTCCATTGTTGTTATTATTGTTGTTGTCCTCCCTGATTCTCTTGCGATCGCGGCTTCTGTCACGCACTGGGCTGTCGGCAATGTCATTGTGCTGACGCGAGGACTTTGGCGAGGGCGACCTTGACTTCTTTGTCGACGAAGAGAAGCCACCTGGACGTGGAGATGTCGATCGGCTCTCGGATCTCGACCTCTTTGTCGGCTTGGGTGAGCGGGAGCGCGACGATGAACGACCGCGTGGGGGTGGCGATCTGTCCCTCTTGTCTCTCTTGTCTCTGTTGTCCCTGTTGTCTCTGTGACTGTCGCGTCTGCCCTTGTCCTTGGAGTCCCTGTCCACACCTCTGTCTCTATCACCACCTCTGCTGTTTCTGTCTCTATCTCTATCGTTCCTGTCCCTGTCACTTCTGTCTCTGTCACCGCCTCTGTCCTTGTCTCGTCTGTCTCTATCACCTCCGCGGTCACCACTTCTGCCACCTCTGCCATCTCTTCCATCTCTTCCATCTCTTCCATCTCTTCCATCTCTTCCATCTCTGCCATCTCTGTCTCTGCTTCTGCTTCTGCTCCTGCTGGATCTTCGACGATCTCTGTCACGTCTATCCCTGTTGTCTCTTCCGCGTTCTCTGTCGTCGAACCTTGCTCTAGATAGTGGGTGGTTATTGAGTGTCGAGAGTTAGAGGAGGGTGTAAGTAGCGTGGACTGTGGCACAAGGGTAGTTTGTAGGTAGGTAGGGATGGGTGTTATGGTCGTCGTAGTAGTAGATGTAGGATGGGTATGTTATGTAGGGTCAGGTAGGTCGGGTGAGGGTAGGGTAGGGTAGGGTAGGGTAGATGGTAATGGTGGGACAGAGTATGGCGACGAGGGGTTTGGAGATGGTGGACAATGGACACGACAACGATGGACGATAACGATGGACGATGATATGGATGATGATGACGAAGACTACGATGACGCAAGACGATGACGACGATTTGATGGTGATGGACGACAGAGGTGGAGAGAGAGGTCATACCTGTTGCCACCGGCCAAGAACTCTACACATAGTTGGTTTCCACCAACCTATTGTATATACATGGAGTTGATTGGATTGATTGTTTGGTTGGTTTGTTGATTGATTGATTGATTGGATTGATTGGGGAGGGGCGTTAGTATATCACACAAGGTATGGCAGTCCTGGTCATGGTCCTGGATCGCAATGATTATAATTACCTCTTTTCCATGAAGTGCCTCTAATGCTCTTGTGGCCTGCTGTTCATTGGCATACTCTGCAAAGCAATAACTACCCTTCATATCGACCTGGTTTGTTTGATTGATTGGAGTGAATGAGTAAATGAGTTAGTCGAATGAGACGACACAAAGGCCAGAACACATGACAGGACAGGACTATCATTTTTGGCAACATACCCTAACAAGGTCACCGAATGGCCTGCAAAGACGTTCGATAGTGTCTTTGCTTGTGTTGGCCTGATTGTAGCTGGCAATGAATATTGTTGGACCAGGACGAGCATTCTTCTCTCTGTTTGACAACTTGCGGCTAATATATTTAAGTTAGCAATACTGCACACTGCACAGCCGACAATAACAATGACATACTTTTCACCTTTAGCCAACTCTGCTGTGAGAGTTCGATGACGGTACTCAGTCTTGTGGAGTGCCTTGATCAGACGTTCAGGCTCACCACCTTGCATGAATACAAATGCAAAGCCAAGCTTGATCACTACACGTGTGTTTGGAGATACCAAAGAAAGTAAGTATATGATTCCCGATGATGATGATGATGATCATTGATGGATGGACAACATACCAATCTTTTTGATCGTGGCAATATCGATATGTGGTGCACACAAACGCTCAATGTCTGCATTGTTGGCCTCACGAGGTATGTTGCCAATGAACACTGTATTCTCTGGCTGATCTGCCATCATATTGTTGTATTGTCTTGTGTTGTATTATACTCAATAGAATTGGAGAAGTTGATCAACTGTTGTTTGTTTGATTGTTTGATTGATTGATTGTTTGAATACCTATGAATAGGTTGATAAATTGATAGATAGATTAATTGATAATAATAATAATTAGAAAGTAAAGTGAGAAGGCAATGAAAGAATCAAAATAGATATGATTTTTTTTGATCAACATGTATTAACACTCATAATCATTCAACACAACCCCCCAATCACACGTGGTAGGGTCTTTTTTCATGATTGAGCGCACTCTTGATCATTCACACACCCCACACAAACGGGATGATGTCGTGTGGTGATCAGTTGTTGCAAAGACTCGAGAGTCCACATCAGTCGATGTCCTGATTATCTTTATAACCTTAACCTTGATGTGATTACCAATCATGGACAAATGTGGATGGATCTCCGGGGAAGGACAATGACGCGCTCGAATCCAATCAAGCGAGTCTTTAATAATAATTAAAATAATAATAATTAATGGAATAATAAGTTAGTTGGAGTTGAATGAATGAATGAGCGAATGATTGAATCAAACAAGTGGTTGAAGATGTGCCATGATTGGTTGTCGCTCAGGTTCCAGGAAAGCGATCCGCAGTAATCGAATGGTTGTACGTTGACTCATTATCAGCAAGAGGAAGGAGACAGGCAGCACCTCTAGGAATGTATAATACAAAAGGTCTTTGTACCATGATCTGATCACAACGAATGCCGTCACTGCGGCCAATGTAGCTCTGATCATGAAACTAACTGAAGAGAATGGGAATACCAGTGCAAACATCTTTCGCACCGTACTAAACTCGCTTGTCCTATTGGCTGCTCTAAACTCTCTCCAATGTTTAACATAATGTTTGAACCTAAATGATCACAAAGTTAGTGATTGAGTGATTGAATGATTGAGTGATTGATCGATGTCCACGTCCACGTCCACATCCACATCCACATCCACTGATCGATCACTGATTGATTGAGTATTATACACATACAATACTATGAAGAAGAATAGTGATCCATTGAAATAGATGAATGAGGTGAAGAGCTGGATGATTATGCCAGTGACAGTGGTTGGCCTGCTTGATATGTGGGCCGGTGCGTCCACAGTGAAGTCCACAATGAACAGAATCGCAACTATTATGTACATGGCAAGATTGCCAAAGAGTATGTAAGGCACAACCTTCCTGATGTCGATCTGCACAGTCCTTGGCAGATGTTCCTGCTGGATAAGTGTACTAATGATCATGTGAATGTGTGGGGTTAAGGTTAGTTTATGGATGGGATGGAATGGAATGATTCCAGTGATTGATTGAACATACCCAACTATCATTGTTATAGAGTATACTGTAAAGAAGAAGAATGTTGGCAGTGTTGCCACCAGGTCGATTACATTGACACTTAGATGAATGACTCCTTCTGCCGCGAATGGGAACAGGATGAATAGTACTGCTCTACATGCTGCACCCAACATTAACAGCAAGTGGAATAGTAATGTATATAAAGATGCTATAATGTATGATTGAATGAATGAGTGTCAGTCGTCAATGTACTTGTCCTGCTGCAAAGATATGTTGATTGCAAAGATGGAGAGAGAGAGAGAGAGAGAGAGAGTACATACTGTATGCCTTCGTGTTGATCAATGCCACGAGTGAGCATATCAGCATCATAAAGTAGAATGATGAGAGCACAACATGAGAGATATCAAAGTCTGTATGATCTAAAGTTGGGTCACTTGGTGCCATTGATGCTGAGGTTGGTTGGGTAGCTACAACCAAGGGGTATCCTTCCTTGATTGTTTAAGTCTATTCAATCTGTCTATTTGATAGTAATATTATATTCTCGAATGATTGAATGATTGAATGATTGAATGAATGAGAGGATGAGTGAATAGCAAGAGTGAAGGGTGTCAATCTGGTCAATGATGTGTGATGTGTAATATGTGTGATGAGTTGTCAATGTTAATGTTGTTGCTGCTTATTCCTTTATGATCAGGATGATGGACCACCAGCCATTGTGTCTTTCGAATCGAGGACTGCTCATTCACTCACACATTCGCCATCATCAAAAGTTTTGTTGCATAGAGAGGGGGACTTTGTCAATTAATCAATCAATCAATAAAATGACTTACCAGAATAATGAGCATTTACATCTGGCCAACGATCAATGACATTCCACATTCCAATGAGACCTAGACCCAGTCGGAACAATGCCAAGCATCTCTTCAACACCAAAGATTGTTTGAAACGATATCAGTCAGTGAATTGAATTGAATGAATAAGATAATTGATTGAATGAATGAAGTGATTATTTGTTCTAAATGAATGGGAGAATAGAAGATAAAAAGAAAGCAGGAATATTATAACATGACTTAGTACTTCCCATGGTAAGAAAGTTGGAACCAACTATGCTCCAACATGAAGTTTGTAAATTTTACATGTAGAGGTCTAGTGACACACAACTCATTCACTCCCAATCATTACCTTCACTTCCTAACTATCTGTATTTTTATCATCACATCATTCCAACACGTATTATCTATCATCGCTATTATATACAATAGTCAACAACGCCAACAATGTGGTGTATCAACACCAAGATGGAAAACAATACTCAAACAACATCAACAACATCAACAACATCAACAAAGTCATCATCCACTCGTATGTAATTACTCATGTCCCACTTGATCTGATACTGACACTACTCAGTTGATGACCTCTATAAATGGATTCTGTCCGACGAGTCCAAGATAATGCTTGATTTCAGGCAGAAGACTGTTGAAGCCATCGGGGTGCATGGTGTCACAATCGAGTTCATGAAGACCATGAATGAAAGCGAATGGGATGAGGTCATACCATGGGTCGGCCCACGCGGAGTTGTCCGATCACATATTGCAGCGAGTAATATCGGCGCTCGTAAGTACAAACATGGTACCATGTAATAATGTTTGATTCAACTGACACTTAATCTTGCTCCAATACCCAGCCAAGAGGAAACAATTCTCAGATGCTGAGGTGATGATAATGAGAGAGGAGGTCAAGAAGATCAAATTTGATGATCCAGTACTATCATTGCCCCAGGATCCGCACTCTCATCAGATCGAATGCGATTCAATTTCAAAGACTCATTAGTTCGCATCATCAACCGAGATGTCACCACTCGCTTGACCAAATTCATCGTGGACAATCGTGGGATAGCGAGAGGAGTCTATGTCCAAGGGCCTCAAGGAGTTGGCAAGTCACATTCTCTTTATCACATTGCCATGTACCTTCGATCGATTGCTACCAATCGGGTGTTGTACATCCCTGACTGTCGAGGATGGGCAAAGTTTGGCAATGGATATCAATTCTTCTTGGAATGTCTTCAGGTCTCGTTTGAAACGGCCAACGACCCGTTCATCAAGGATACCCTAATGCACAACCCCCCAGAAGAGAACGAACAATCATTCACAGCTTTCTTGACAGATGTGGCCCATCATTGCAATGACAACAAGTTCACGCTCTACTTTATCATCGACCAGCACAATGGGCTCAGTGATCAAGATCGAGCAACCTTTCCCTTCTCAATGCCAGAGGGATATCTCGTTGTCCACCCAGCCTTGGTCCAACATCTTGTGATCGTCTCAGGCTCCTCCAACAACAAGTACTATCTGAAGATAGCAAAGGATAACCAATGGCCCGTCTTCTAGTTCGTTGATGGGTTCTCCGACGCAGACTTCAATGCATGGATGAATACTGACACGAACAAGGCATTTTCTACTCTCTTGCAACCAGATGACATTGAGAGGATCAAACAGATGACCAATTTCATCCCGTATGTAAATCATGCGAACGCCATTTCGGTCCGGACACTAACCCATAACCCAGAATTGAAACACATGATATGTGGAGCATATGGAACAAGAACAAAGACCTCTCGTTTGCCCAGGTGATACAGAGCTATGAGCAGTCGCGGACTTTAGCAATCAATGATCAGGATGAATACTACTGCACAGAGTTTATCAAAACTGAAAGCGATGAGCAACACTACTCTAACGCAGTCTCTTTGATGATTCTCAATATCCCATCCACCTATGTTCCAACAAAATTCAACCAACAGCTCATGTACAGGAGATCATCAGACTCTCATATCATTCCCCTCACCCCTCTCATTCAACAAGTGCTGCAACATCGCTATCTTAGCAGAAAGACTTATCTACACATGTCATTATCTATTTATCGCCGGATATTTTCCAAGGAGCTCAAACTCACAAATGATGCACTTGGATGTGTAGAGAAGTATTTGCGAGACTCTCGAGAGGGTCACACCCACACAAACTTTGAATTGGACAATAGATTTTTGGGAATACACGTATTCCTCTGTTGATCAAACATTCAAACATTCATCACTGGTACTTGACTTGAAGACTAGAACAAACATTTATTTACATTCATTTTGGTAACATACCAATCGCTCAACATACTCCAAAGCTTTGAAAGTTAATGAGGGCACATGCTGCGCGGAAGTATAGATCGAGGTGGTGGCGCTGTGATCCATAGGGTGGAGCCAAACATCGTGAGAGCCTTGACCTTTGGAAAGCAGTGTTCAATCTTGATACGCAATCTTGAGATCTGGAAATTATAGATGCGTTGTTCAACTGTGAGGAACTTGGTGACTGTTCTGGTATTCCTCTGTTTCTTAATTGGTGTAACGAATGGGTGGTTCTTTGAGACGTAGGCTGAGTCGGCCAAAATCTTCTCACCAGGCAGTAACTCATTGGCCAACTCTCCATCGTCAAAGATGGTTAAATCATGCTTGCTTCCTGGTTGAGGAGGGCCAACCCAAACGATGTAGCCATCCAGTCGGATTCCTACTTCAAACTTGATGCCATGAAATTTGTGTTTGCCTGACGACACATTAGTTGTTGTCGGTGAGTTAACTTGATAGCGCTGCATTATTTTAAAAACAAACAGAAACATACCGCTGTAGAAGGACCTTTGGAGATCTTGATTGTTTGGTCCTGGTGAGGGTCTTCTTATCTTAACAATGGTGGTGTCGATAATCATTCGACAGGTGGTCACCTCTCGAGGGAACCCCTCCACATGTTCAGAGATGTTGATTGAACTGGTGTCCACAATCGAATATCTGTTGAAGATATCGGGGGGATAGTCAATAATTGGTGCTATCTGTAAAAAGGA